>NC_079439.1:64716162-64908662 GCF_903798145.1 Danio aesculapii
GTTTACTTGAATAAAATTGTTGATTAAGTTTAAAATAAAAAATAGTGTTCTTGTACCACTGTAGTTGACATTAAGAAAATATTAACGACACTGTTATGAACTTCATGACATAATTAAAACGG
Source organism: Danio aesculapii (assembly GCF_903798145.1). Taxonomy (NCBI): domain Eukaryota; kingdom Metazoa; phylum Chordata; class Actinopteri; order Cypriniformes; family Danionidae; genus Danio; species Danio aesculapii. The sequence continues at coordinate 64,716,285 of NC_079439.1, forward strand.
CTCCAGTTTATGACAGATTTATGACAAAAAAGGTAATAATAAAATAAAATAAGATAAAAATAAGTTTATTTGGATAAAATAATTGATTACTTTTATCTAATTTTATCTTTGTCAGGCAGTGAGACGTGACAATCTTATCATTATCTTTAGTATTGTCATAAATCTGTCATAAACATGAAGCCATTATAAACATGTCATGAATTTTATAACAGCGTTAATCTTTTCTTGACGTCAACTACAGTGGTACATTATTTTTTATTTTTAAATTTACTTGAATAAAATTGTTGATTAAGTATAACAAAAAATAATGTCATTAGAAATGATCTGGTTGTCATATAATGCAAAAATATTTATTGAAATAAATACAGTTTGGAGGAAGAAATGAGAGAAAAGAAATCGTCGGCAACTTTTTTTTTTCTCAGTTATTCTTTCCAGTACAAATTAGGTCTTCATGGCGCTGAACTACTAGACTCATATCATCATAAAAACATGTCACACTTCTAGCTGGCTTGATCAATTAAATAATTTCCTACTTCATCCCTGAGAAAATCCTCTTCAATCAACAAAGTCTTAAATTTTTTTAGGCTTTTTCTGGGGTATCTATCTTCGAATTCTGGCTATCTATCTATCTATCTATCTATCTATCTATCTATCTATCTATCTATCTATCTATCTATCTATCTATCCATCCATCCATCCATCCATCCATCCATCCATCCATCCATCCATCCATCCATCCATCCATCCATCCATCCATCCATCCATCCATCCATCCATCCATCCATCCATCCATCCATCCATCCATCCATCCATCCATCCATCCATCCATCCATCCATCCATCCATCCATCCATCCATCCATCCATCCATCCATCCATCCATCCATCCATCCATCCATCCATCCATCCATCCATCCATCCATCCATCCATCCATATATAATATATATATATATATAAGTAATTTTTATGCAACATGATTTGTTTTTCTTGTCACATTTGAATTCTTTTAAAAATATTTCCAAAGTGCTGTTTAATGAAGAAAAGATTGTTTCAACACAGGCTTATTCTGAAAATTTAGCCCTATATACGTTTCTGGAGATTGCGAATTATGTAGTCAGAAGTACGTATGGCTGCATTTAGTTTTAAACGAAGGCTTTGGTGCGGTATGACGCCGTTCCTTTTCGCGCTTACCAACTGACCTCTTACCTCCATATGGACGGCTTTCCCACTGTTACCAGTTTGCCCAGTAGCTTGCAGTGTTCGTCTGCAAACTTGTGGCGTAGAGCAGAGTAGACCGTGACGATGACAGGGTTTGAGTTCAGCAAAGAACAGTTCCAGAAAGCAGTTAAGAAAAAAACAGAATCCAAAAAATTAAATAAACAAGTAAATAACAGGATGGGAATGTGGTAAAATCTGAAAACATGGTAAAAATCAGACGAGGGCTTTTCTTTTTCTGGATTGCCTTTGAAATCTGTCCGTTGGGTTTAGGGAAGTGGGTGTTCGGGTCAATCGATGCATTTGAAAACACTATCAGTTGGGTTTAGGGAAGGAGTTGGGTGGGTAAGTTGATCAGTCAGTCAGTCAGTCATTCAGTCAGTCAGTGGACAGCGGCCTCTGGTGGATTTGCGTGAGTAGAGCGGGCACAAATGGCAGTCCCAAGAGAAATTTGAGATCTCAAAGGTGTACACAGCTGCTTCTGGTGGATTCGCAAACACAAAAACTGCAAAAAACATACCTCCTTATGTATTTGGCACTCTCCAGAAAAGTATATAGGGATACGTATTCAGATTGAGCCTGGGTTGGATTTTTTCAACACATTATTAAACAATCATTTTAATAAGTCATTTCTACTAAATAATTTATTGTGTCTTTGCCATCGTGACAATCGAAAAACAATATTTCTGATAAGGCTAATAATATTCATTCATTCATTCATTTTCTTTTCGGCTTAGTCCCTTTATTAATCTGGGGTCACCACAGCGGAATGAACCGCCAACTCATCCAGCATTTTTTTTACGCAGCGGATGCCCTTCCAGCTGCAACCCATCACCGGGAAACACATGCACACTTATTCACACACAGACATACATACACTACGGACAATTCAGCCTACCCAATTAACCTGTACCACATGTCTTTGGACAGTGGGGGAAACCGGAGCACCCGGAGGAAACCCACGCGAATGGAGGGAGAACATGCAAACTCCACACAGAAACGCCAACTGACCCAGCCGAGGAGGCTAATAATATTGACCCTAAAATTTATCATTAAATGGCACCTATGGTAAAAAATCTACTTTTCAAGCTGTTTGGACAGACATATGTGCATGTATGGTGTATAGACTGTCATATTGGGGTGATATAAGCACACCCAGTGCTTTTTTTTCAATTTAACAACATAAAAAACGGTGGACCAATTGGAGCTGTTTTCAAATCGACCGCTACTTGACGTAGGAGAGCGGTCCCCCCGCCCACCAATATTGATTGACAGGCGTGTCATCATATTCTCAGTTGGTTAATTCACGTCCGCCATTTTCAGCGTGAGTCGAAGTGATATCACTAAAGGAACACCCTTGCTCTATTTTTAGATGCAAGGCTCATTGGGCTCAACACAAGAGCAATATTCTCCACATTATTGCTCTAATCGGAATTATTGGTTGTACCTTTAGGTAGGTTTGCAAACATGTGTACTTCTTATTGAGTCTACCTTATACTTAAGCTGTTTGCATTTCTCGCGATCCCAGAAGCTCCCTGTGATCTTAACTAGCATGCGTTTTAGAATTCTAAACATAGGTTTCTATCAGGGTCGATCAAGTCGACGGCTGGGCGCCGCGGACTGCTGCAGAAACCTATGTTTAGAATTCAAAAATGCGTGGCGCGACGATTCGGGACACTTCATGTTTCTGGTGTGCCACAGAGAGTGTCTGGTGTGCCGTGTCGTGGCTTCGAGCGGTGCATCCGGTGCCTCAGTCAAAGTTAATTCAGTGTGCGTGGTTATTAGTTTCTGTGTACAAGCTCGGCACTTGAAACTAGCACACAGTTGGCTGTAAAAATGTACAAAGACACAAATGATTTTGTACTCTCTGCTTGGTCTGTGTCAGAGTCGTACATGTACGACTGAATGGTGATCCTCTCTCTCCTTCTCCGTCTGCCTGTCAGACTCTGTTGCAAACGCAGAGCGGGTGAGCTCATGGCCCCGCCCCTTTATTATGTTGGCGGAAAGCCGAAACTAATTTACATGTGAAGCAACACACCCCTAAATCAGCGAACTGTGGACACGCCCCCAACATGACACTTTTTAACACATTATAATAAAAAAATCTGAATTGTGTTTTAAACTGAACCTAAACTGGCACACTCAGAAGAACCATAATATTAATATTAAATCATAAAAAAGAGGTAAACTATGTGCCCTTTAAATCATTTTATACCAGCCAAACTAAAAAAAACTTTCCTAAGAAGAAAAAATATTACAGGAAACACTAAATGTTTACTTGCTCTGTTAAACATCACTTAGGAAATTATTTTGGGGGGAAGGGCAAATAATTATAATTAAAACTGAATATCTGAGGTAAAACTGGAAAAAAAATAGGTCTTTATTAAAAAATGTATGTCGATGTCCTATGGAAAAGCCCTACATAAATAATTCAACAGATTTATATTAGGTTTGTGAGCGATTGCGAAAAGGAAAGAGCATCTTCTTCCCATGGCTGTCTGCGTCTAATTGTATTTTTCACATTTTGTGCTGACAGGAGATCAGAGGTTGGTATTATCTCCTGGGTGAGGAGCTGGGCAGTAGCAAACATCTGAAAGTGGCCTCACGTCGCATCAGGCAGACCGCCGGTGAGATTCTCTCTCTTTTATCCCCGTCTTTTGGCTGTGGGATCTCTCTGATAGCCTTTAGCGGTGAAGGAGGACAAATTACACATGACAGTTTTTCCTCAGCAACAGAAGAGCAGATGAAAACAGATCTGCTTGACATTGCTACAACCAAAGCATGCTCTTCAAGGCTAACATTGCTTTTGCATCCCAATTAAATTTGCATGCTTTACTTGTCACCAAAAGTTCTGTTAAATTAGCAAAGGGGTATCGAGGGCAGGATTTGTATTTAACATTTTATTGGTATTTGAAATGTTGTGTACTGTAGTTTATGTAAAAAGTAAGATTCTGGTGCATTGCGCTTCAAAAACTTTCACTAGTAAATGCAAATCAGTGTGGAATTGAAATATACTGTAGAATGTTATTGTATCCTGTAGTTCATTTATGAATTGTAATGATTATTTAGGATTTAGAATGGAATTCTAGAATTTTGAAGAAGCACAGACAATAACCAAACAAGCTCTTTGCAGTCTTTTGCAGCGTTTTGTATCATAGTCCAAGTGGAAATGGAGCTTGAATGTTTTACTTTTCACCAAACGCTATATTAAAATAACAAGCATTGTCTGTACATTAAAAATGGGTTTAGAGGATATGATTCTAATATTTAAAATGTTGTTATAATGGGGAATTTTATCAGTTTTCTCTGTTGGCTAGTTTGTATTAAATAAGATTCAAAATATTGTTGATTCTGATATGTAGCACTTTAAAAATGAGGACTTTTAAAATGCAATCTTTCCATAATAAACAGTTAGGACTGTTTAGTGTCACTGTACAAACCTATTTATCACTTTATATATTTTTTTTAAATATTTGTTAATAATATGAGTTAGATTTAATAAAAAACGTTTTAATAGTTTTAACATTATTGTGACTTTTACGTCAAGTTGTAGTTTTTAAAAATAAGTTTACTTAAATTTATTTTCTTTTTTAGAAGTTTTGTCTTGTTTCTAATCCAAAAATCTAGAAAGAAATTGAATCAAGTAGAATTTTAAGTAAAAAAAAATATTACTTTGTTTCTAGAAATAATAAATTAAAATTAAGTGTTAAATCAAATTGTTTTTGTATAAAATACAATTATAAATATGGTTGATTCTGAAATTTTGTGCTTTAAAAGGGAGGACTTTTAATATGGAATCTTTCCAAGTTCCTTTGTTTTATTTTTGGAATTATTAGGACTGTTTAGTGTTCCAGTACTAACCTGTATATAAGTTTATAGTATTTTTTTAGTATTTGTTTATATTATGAGTTGTATTTAATGCAATTTTTAGCATAATAATCTGCCAATGGTGTAAGCAAAATGATTTTGGGTTTGAAATAAGATGTTTTTTTGTATAAAATCCAATGACAAATATTGTTGATTCCGAAATTCCGCGCTTTAAAAGTGAATCTTTCCAATTTCCTTTATTTTATTTTTGGATTATTAGGACTGTTTTAGTGTCTCAACCTGTATATCAGTTTATATGTATATATTTTTGTATTCATTAATATTATGAGTTATATTTTATTTATCATCGGTTTTCATAATATTGTGACTTAAGTTTTTTTATTTTTTATTTTACACTACAAAAATGCTTTTCTTTGAGTTTTTGTCTTGTTCTTAATTCCAATATCTAAAAATAAATTAAATCAAGTAGTATATTGAAGTAAAAGTAAAAATCCATTGTGGATACATACCCAGGTCTACATTTTTGGAGCCAGCAAAATACATAACCGGAGGTACGTCTGCTTGTAGTTTTTGTTTTTAAAAATCCACCAGAGGCCGTGGTGTATGCTTTGTGATGATCACAAATTCCTCTTGCGCATCCTCTTCTTGCATAAATCCACCAGAGGGCACAATATACACTTCAGCCGACCAGGCCAGCTTGCTGTCGACTGAATGACTCAGACTGACTGACTGACCCAAGCCCACCGATAATAAACATACTGCCCGTATCGTTCGTTTTAAAGACGGAATGCCGCCAGACCTCTGGCTACATAATTTGCGCTCTCCAGAAATGTAGACAGGGGTACGTATCCACAATGAGCCTGTGTTGAAAAAAAGTTTGTTTTCAGAAATAATAAATTAAAATTAAATGATTTTTTTTCTTAAAACAAGCATAATAATCTGCCAATGGCATAAGAAATATAATTTCTGGCTTTGAAATAAAATGATTTTACGCTCCTCAATTGTAGATGATTTATCTTGTTTTAAGAAAAAACTCATTTAATTTTGACTTATTTTTGATTTAAGAATTTTAAGATATTCGGATTAGAATGAAGACAAAGTTTTTTTTATGTGATTTTATTTTACTCACTAGTTATTGTCAAGGAGATTTTAAAAGTGTACAAACAACAGAACCAATATTCTTAAAACAAAAACAAAGATACTTCATAACTTGAGATCAACTTAAGATACTTGTCTAACCTGGCCTCTTTGACTCTAAATGGAACTTTCATGTTTCACTTCTCACCGAATGCGATGTTAAATTAACAAGCATCGGCTGTACTTTTTTTAGGAGGGATATAGAGGGCTCGCTGTTGAAAAGTACAGGATCCCCGCAGAGAGCTCTGACAAAGAGCCGGGGGCTGAGGGTGGGGGGGCTACACACTGAGCGCTATGATGAGCCGCAGGAATAAGATGAGAATTAAAAGGCTAAAGCATCACGGTGTGTCCAAGTCAGTTTAAATCCCCTTTAGAAATTCTCCCACCATCGTCCCCTCTTGACTTTCTTGCAATTTCAATTTAGTAAACATGTGTCATTTAATGCGGAGAAGAGATTTTTAAAACACATTATAAAACATAATAGTTTTAATAACTAACTTCTTCCTTGATATCTTGATATTTTGCAAGATACTAGTATTCAGCTTAAGCCTCGGTCAGATCAAACAAATTTGTCATGATTTCAGCACCATTTCCTTGACGTGGGGTGTCATGGGGATTTGAAAACGACGATCGCGACACAATACACTGTAAAAAATCTTATGTGCTATTTACAAAAAAAAATTGTGGTAACACTTGCACGTATTATTTTTAAGTAAATTTCAAGACTTGATTTTTTTAGCAAAAACCACTTGAATGAATCATGTGAAAATTACTAAATGTTTTGAGTGATAAATGAAGATTTTAATATTATTAGCGGAATGTGCTTTTATAATTTAAGCTAATCCACCACCATTTACTCATATTTATTTTTTTTAACAAAAACCACTTGAATGAATCATGTGAAAATTACTAGTTTTTTTTAAGTGATAGATGATGATTTTAATATTATTAGTGGAATGTGCTTTTATAATATATGCAAATAAATCACCATTTACTCAAATTTATTACTGAAAATTACTCATTCATAAAATGTAAAATATTTAATGTATAATGAAATACATACACAATACATTTAGGCCAAATATCATTTTATTACATGTTACACTGATAACAAAATGGTACAATATGTTAAACAAATCTATGTAAAATTTACAGCAATGTTAATCTCTGATTAAAAATTCCTTTATCCACGTCATGGAAAAGACTGACCTGTCAACTTTCCTTTGTAGGAATAGTCACATTTTAGACAATATTTGACAGAATTTGTGTATTGCAAACTTAATATTCGTTTCTTTGTAAGTGATTTTAATTTTTGGAATATTTGTATAAATCCAATTCAGCGATTCTAGATTTTCCAGGCTAGCCATGACTCGCTTATCCTCCAAGACAATGCAGAAGTCCTCATGGTTGGTCATCCCTCTGACAGACAGCAATTCTCTGTGCATTCCCACACTGTAAAATAAACATTTACGTTTATTATATTGAAATTATGCAGTTGTACATTTCAAATGTTTAAGGTTTACTAAAACACATTAAGGAAATATATTAATGAAATAAACCATTTCTTTTTATATCTGTGAACAGTAATTCTTCATAATGTTTGAGTAGATGTTGCTGACTGACACAAATACACAAGTATTTTGACTTATAATGGACAGGGTGTTTAAATGTATACTAGTGTACAGACATTTATAAAAACAAACCATGTTTATACAGGGAATAGTGCATTCAACAGTGTAATGCTTGAGCTATATATTTTTTTGTAAGCATGCAAAAATATAAAATGCAGTTTTCTGAAGATCATAAATATCTGAAACAGTTTGAGACACTTACATTGCACTCCTGGATGAGCTCTTCCTCTTATTCATACAGATAGACCAGCAACAGAGGATGACATCTCTCGATTCATCCCTGATTTAATGTGAGGTCTGATGCAAAAAAGTGTAGAAATTAGTAATAATAATAATAATAATAATACACAAATAACATTATTAAAAATACCTGATGTATGGCACCCATTCTCTTTATCAAAATCTGCCTCAATAAACTGCTCCTCTTTAGTGGGAAAACTGTGAAAGTTTTCTTCATTAAACTGAAAAATGAAGCAAACAAATATGAGTATTTATGTACAGTATTATATATAAACCGTTCATTACATTACATCAGCAATGCTGTAAAAGGAACCTTATGAAATGGAAAAGCACTAGCTGTACATAAACCCCATTGAATAGCTAGCTAACTTAGCTTAGCTTAGATTTACCACTTAACAAGCTCACTGTTGTTCGTCTGCTTAACTGTTGCCTGATCGTTGCTGTTAAATATTACGATGCAAATAATTTGTTCAACTTCATTATATAATTCAGAATGAACATTGAAGCAAATCAATTTCAATAGGAATGGGTGGTTAAAAATACCTGTGTATCCCTATATACATCATATGGCAAAAACTAAGCTCCTGAACAAGTTTGAACAGCATGTGTCTTTCCTGAAAGAGCTTAGGCTACTTAAGACAATAAAATGATAAACTGTTAATGCTTACCTCTTAACATGCTCGCTGTTGATCTGCTCCTTCAAAATGTCGTCTGATCACTGCCGTTGTTGAGATTCAAATGCAAACATCTCAATCAAATCCACATAATTGAGTGAATGTTCTTAAAATAAACGTGAAGCCATCTTTCCTCAATTTTATTAGCTTAACTGGTTTCTCAAATTAAGCTTAGTAATTGCACTAGTTTGCTTAAAAAAATAAGTAAAATTAAAATCTTAGTTATATTAGCGAAATCTTCTTAATATTTTATAATAAATCCAGAATATAAATTTTTTAAAGAAAATATGCTCATTATTTTTAATGACCACATTAATTTTTTTAATGAAAATTACAAGCCTCGAGATTTATTTTTTACAGTGTATTTAATCGTTTCTTTTCGTGTAATATGGTATAGTAAATGACAACCTATACCATGCCTGCGACGCCTCACGACACCATCGCAGCAAGTCTAGCATGTTCAATTTTTTTCTCGATCTTCACGACGAGCTCCGTCCGGTGGGCTACACACTAGCCGCGTTTCCACTATCACGCGTAAAGCAATAGTGGAATTTGGATGTAGCCTACTGTATATGAGAATCTCTTGCAAATTTAAGTAATTAGTGTTTTAGTGATCATAATACAGCAACTTACTCTGGGATATGGACATTATATAACCTCAATATATATATACTCACCGGCCACTTTATTAGGTACACCGGTTCAACTGCTCGTTAATGCAACTTTCTAATCAGCCAATCCCATTGTGCGTGGGATTTTCACGCACAACCATCTCTAGGAAAAAGAGAAAGTATCCAGTGAGCGGCAGTTCTGTGGTCGCAAATGCCTTTTTGATGCCAGAGGTCAGAGGAGAATGGCCAGACTGGTTCGAGCTGATCGAAAGGCAACAGTAACTCAAATAACCACTCGTTACAACCGAGGTCTACAGAAGAGCATCTCTGAACGCACAACACGTTCAACCTTGTGGCGGATGGACTACAGCAGCAGAAGACCACACTCGTGCCACTTCTGTCAGCTAAGAACAGGAAACTGAGACAATAGAAGATTGGAAAATCATCTGGTCTGATGAGTCTGGATTTCTGCTGTGTGCATTCGGACGGTAGGGTCAGAATTTGACATCAACAATATAAAACCATGGATCCTCCTGCCTTGTATCAATGGTTCAGGTTGCTGGTGGTGGTGTAATGGTGTAGGGGATATTTTCTTGGCACACTTTGGACCCATTTGTACCAATTGAGCATCTTATCAATGCCACAGCCTACCTGAATATTGTTGCTGACCTGTCCATTCTTTTATGACCACAGTGTACCCATCTTCTGATGGCTACTTCCAGCAGGAAAACGCGCCATGGCATAAAGCTTGAATCATCTCAGACTGGTTTCTTGAACATGACAATGAGTTCACTACTCAAATGGCCTCCACAGTCACCAGAGCTCAATAAAATAGAGCAATTTTTGGATGTGGTGGAACAGTAGATTCGCATCATGGATGTGCAGCCGACAAATCTGCAGCAACTGCTTGATGCTATCATGTCAATATGGACTAAAATCTCTAAGGAATATTTCCAATCCCTTGCTGAATCTATGCCACAAAGGTTCTGAAGGCAAAAGGGGGTCCAACCAGGTACTAGTAAGGTGTACCTAATAAAGTGGCCGGTAAGTGTATATACATTAAATACAATTATGTAGCTCCTGGTCAACTATAATTCAGACTCAACATTGCATATCTTGCTATGTGACTATTGTGAATGTGCACATAGAGATATCAATGCTGAAACGATATATTGTGCAGCCCTACTTTGTTCGGTAGACAATCAAAATTTAAAAAAATGTAAACGTTGACCTTAAAATTTATTTTTAAAAATGTAAACTTATTTTTTTTCCAGCCAAACTAAAAAGAATAAGACTTTCCCCTGAAGAAAAGATATTATAGGAAACACTTTATGAAAACGTCCTTTCTCGGTTAAACATCACTTGCTAAATTTAAAAAAACAAACGCACGACAATTTTGTGCGTTCGCGTGGGTTTCCTCCGGGTGCTCCGGTTTCCCCCACAGTCCAAAGACATGCGGTACAGGTTAATTGGGAAGTCTAAATTGTCCGTAGTGAATGTGTGTGAATGTGTGTGGATGTTTCCCAGAGATGGGTTGCGGCTGGAAGGGCATCCGTTGCATAAAACAAGCTGGATAAGTTGGCGGTTCATTCCGCTGTGGCGACCTCAGATTAATAAGCCGAAAAGAAAATAAATGAATGAATGTGTGCAAAAGATCCTAATCATTAAATGCCAAAAATTATAAGAGATTACAGTGCTGGGGTTGGAAGAAATGACACGTGCGCTGTCAGAGAAATTCAGATTAAGTTTGATTTGAGAGAGAGAGAGAGGGGGGTGTAGGAGGAGAGAGAGGGAGAGAAAAAAAGAGAAGGGGCTTGAGTCAAAGCACCGGGCTGACTTTAATGGAGGGAGCCAGCTGTATTGTGTCCCTCTTGAATGCCGTTTTCATGAAGAATGTTTAAAAAGACATTGCTTCCTGGGAGCGTAATCTCTATGGCTACAAAGTGGGGGAGTCTGTCGCTGGTTGTCGGGGTGGGGGTGACGCTTTTAGGGGAGTCGATTTCTTTCTCTCTCTCTTTCTGTTCTGATGGGGCAGTGAATCAGGTTGAGTTCATCGCACTCCCGTTCAGCGGTTTCAAGCCTGCAGACTGAGCCGACCGGGTTTCCACGTATAGGGTGAAGATGTACTCTAAGAGCGGTCTGTCAGGTTGGGACTCGTGGGACTCTCTTGTGTATCTTTCAGAAGCTGCTGCACCCAACTATGAAGCTGGACCCGAGAGCAGCGGTCCTGAGAACATGCAGTCATTTACTGTAAGTGCAGCTTGCTTGTTTTTAAATGTAGTTTCATAGTTTTTTAATGCAAGTTTGTTGAGAACATGCAGTCATTCACAGTAATTGTAGTTTCCTTAGTATTTAACGCAATTTAATTGTTTTATTGTTTACAATAAGTGAAGTTTTGTTTTGGTTTTTGATGCAATTTTATTGTTTTTTAATGCAAATGAAATGCAAGTTTGCTGAGAACATGCAGTCTTTAACTGTAAGTGCAGATTTGTTTTAGGTTTCTAATGCAACTTCATTGTTTTGTTCATGCAAATTCAATGCAAGTTTGTTTAGAACATGTAGTCATTTACAGTAATTGTAGTTTCCTTAATATTTAATGCAATTTAAATGTTTTATTAATGTAAATTAAATGCAAGTTTGTTGATAACATTCAGTTGTTTATAGTAAGCACAGATTTGTTTAGGCTTCTAATACAACTTCATTGTTTTTTATGCAATGTTTTAAGATTTAAAATTATTATTATTTTTAGTTTTCTTTTGATTTTGTTTTCAATATTTTGGCAGGTAATGCTATTCTGTAGTAAACTATGAAGGTTATTTTAAATTTTAATGGAATATGCATTTTTCTGTGTTTTGTTTTGGAATTATTAGGATTATTATTATTATTTTAGTAGTTTGTGAGTTTAGATCTACACAGACCGTTGAAAATTGTTGAAAACATGCAGTCATTTACAGTAAATGCAGTTGCTTGGTTTTTCATGCATTTTTTATTGATTTGTTAATGCAAATTAAATGCAAGTTTGTTAAGAACATGCAGTCATTTACAGTAAGTGCAGTTTGTTTTGATTTTTAATGCAATTTAATTGTTTTATTAACGCAAATTAAATGCAAGTTTGTTGAGAACATGCAGTCATTTACAGTAGGTGCAGATTTGTTTTGGTTTTAATGCTATTTTTTATTGTTTTATTAATGTAAATAAATGCAAGTTTGATAAGAACATGCAGTCATTTACAGTAAGTGCAAATTTGTTTTGGTTTTTAAAGCAATTTCACGTTTGAAAGCATCGAATGTTATTTAAGATTTACATCTTGAATGATAGTTTTTTTGTTTTTTGTAGATTTTTTTCAATATTTTGGCAGGTAATGCTCTGTAAATATTCTGTAATAAAATATGAAGGTTATTTATGGAATATGCATTTTTCTGTGTTTTGTTTTGGAATTATTAGGATTATTAGGATTATTTTACTAGTTTGTGAGTTTAGATCTACACTTGCCTTTGGAATTTGTTGAAAACATCCAGTCATTTACTGTATGCAGCTTGCTTGGTTTCTAATGCAATTTAATTATTTTATTAATGCTAATTAAATGCAAGTTTGTTAAGAATATCCAGTCATTTAATGTAAGTACAGTGTTTTTGGTTTTTAACGCAATTTCATTGTTATTCAATTCATTATTTAATTCAATTCATCTTTATTTCTATAGCGCTTTTACAATGTAGATTGTGTCAAAGCAGCTTAACATAGAAGTTAGTAAATTGAAATTGAAGCTGTGTCAGTCCAGTGTTCAGAGTTAAAGTTCAATTTTTGCTAATTAAATGCAAGTTTGTTTTTGTAAGCTTACATTTTTGACATCATATGTGCTTCATGTCATGTAAATGAATGAATTATTGATGGTTTTTTTAGTTAAAAATGTACATGAATTTTTAATGAAATGTACATTAGGGGTCAGATCAGATTTGGCAGAACAGTGTCACGTTTGAAAGTGTAGAATGTCATTTACGATTGACATTTTATTGATTTCTTTTACATTTTTAATGTAATGTTATTTATGGATTATACAATTTTTTCAGTATTTTATTTGGAAATGATTCGGATTATTAAGAATTTGTATTTATTTTTCAATATTTTGACAGCTAATTCTTGGTGAATATTCTGTAGTAAATGGTAAACTGACATTTTTATGACATGTTGCTTATGGAATAAGCAAATTTTCTGTATTTTATTTTTGGAATTGTTAGGATTATTCAGATTATTTTAGTAGGTTGGGAGTTTAGATCTACACATTTGGAATTCGTTTTATTCACTGTTATTTTTTAATATAATTTGTTTGTATGCTAGTATTACTCTCAATAATAATTATATAATTATAATTATACATGAAATATTAATAAAAATACAATTATACAATATCAATAATAATAATAATAATAATAATAATAATAATAATAATAATAATAATAATAATAATAATAATTGTTATTCTTATTATTATTTTAGTTTTGATTTAAGAATTATTTTAAACAATCTAATTATTTATTAATATTTTGAGTTAATATTTGTAAACTTATTATTTGTTGATTTAATAATAGTTATTTTTACTCATTTTGTTTTGTGCTTTTGTCATTTTTATTATTATTTTGCGTTTCTGATATTTTTATTTATGCTTTAATCTCTTTATTCTATTATTATTCTTTGTAATTGTAATATTTTAAATTGAACTTTTATTTCAGTTAGTTCTCAAGGCAATGCTTAACTTTTTTTCCTTTATCTTACATTTAATTTTTAATCTTTTTTGTTTATTCATTGGCTTGTTATTGGAATAAAACTGTGATTGTGCTAAGCTAACCACTGTAACGTCTTAAGATTTTAGCCATGGCAGCCATCAGCTTGGGAATTCAAGTGTACTACTGTGATGGACAGTAGGAATATGAGGAGGTGTGTGGATGTACTTTTGGATTTGTGTGACTCACACAAACACACACAAACGCTCGTTAAACCCTCCCATCCACTTTAGCCAGCAACTTTTCCCAGGACTGTTCTCCGCCCGCTCTGTTCTCCTCAGACAAAGCTGGGAAACGGGAAAAGCCAACAAAGTGGCTGCAATAGGAAGCTCAATCCCGCACAGTGTTTATGATTTATCCCTGTTTGATTCCCGCTCTGCTGACACTCGTGCTGGGTTTTTATTTTTTTACATGGAGGCCGGTCAAAACTCTCCTAATCATTCTTCCATTTCCTTCCTCTCTTCCATTTTTCACGTTTCATGCCTGACTTTTCAAGGATTTCTAATCAGTGACGACTTGGTTTTAGCTGGAACATCGGTACAGGGTGATGTAAGAGATAAGCAAACTCGGGATTATACTAGGATCAGTGAATTAGTCAAAAGATTGTGTTGGTAGGCAACACAGTGGCTCAGAGGTTAGCACTGTCACCTCACAGCAAAAAGGTTGCTGGTTCGAGTCCCGGCTGGGCCAGTTGGCATTTCTTTGTACAGTTTGCATGTTTTCCCCATGTTCGTGAGGGTTTCCTCCGGGCGCTCCGGTTTCCCCCACAGTCCAAACACATCTGCTATAGGTGAATTAAATAAAATAAATTAGCCATATGTGTATGAATGTGAGACTGTATGGGTGTTTCCAAGTACTGGGTTGCAGCTGGAGGAGCATCCACTGTTCAAAACATATGCTGGATAATTTGGCGGTTCATTCCACCGTGACGACTCCTGATGAATAAAGGGACCAAGCTGAAGGAAAATGAATGAATGAATTTGATAGTATTGAAAGTAGGCTGCACAGCGGCTCAGTGGTTAACACTGTCGCCTCACAGCAAGAAGGTCACTGGTTTGAGTCCCGGCTGGGCCAGTTGGCATTTCTGTGTGGAGTTTGCACATTCTCCCTGTGTTCACGTGAGTTTCCTCCGAGATCTCTGGTTTCCCCCACAGTCCAAAGATATATAGGTATAGGTGAATTGAATTAACTAAATTGGCTGTAATATATATATATATTTATATGTGTGTGTGTGTGTGTGTGTGTGTGTGCGTGTGTGTGTGTGTGCGTGTGCGTGCGTGCGTGCGTGCGTGCGTGCGTGCGTGCGTGCGTGCATGCGTGCGTGTGTGTGTGTGTGCGTGTGTGCGTGTGTGTGTGTGTGTGATTCAGAGTGCATGGTTGTTTTCCAGTACTGGGTTGAGTGTAAAGCATAGTACTGGGTAAAACATATACCGGAATAGTATTTGGCGGTTCATTCCATTGTGGTGACACTAATAGAAAAGGAACTAAACCGAAGGAAAATTAATGAATGACTATTAAGTATTAAGAGTTGTATGCTATTGCTAATTAACAGCTATGCTCCCTTTACATGGGCCATCAGTGGCAATGATTCTTATGTACTTTGAATGGCGTGAGGTCAACTGAATTATAGGGTTGGGCATCGTTTCGGTTATTTTGATACCGGTGCTAAATCGATACTTTTAAAACAGTACTGGTGCCAAAACGGTGCCTGAACCGATACTTTTGAGCCACAAAATTATGGTGTATAATTTTTTAAAAATAATTTTAATTGAATAATATAGTTTAGTTTAAAGTATAGATTAATTCATATTTCATATATCAGAATTCAATGTCATTCATATATTTATTTTGATCATTGTTTAGCGTGAATTTATTTTTTAGATTTGCATTATGCATTATGCAATTAACATTTACAGCCTCCACAAAGGCTGTCATCAAAATCAGTGAACTCCTTTTTTCTATGGTTGGGACTTGTACATTTACATGGACATCAGTAGGTCTAATCTAGTGATTTGCCTTAATCTGAATTACATGAGTTGCTTTTTAAATGTTCCTTTCATGATCCCATTTCACATGCTATAGTACATTTACATTTACATTTAGTCATTTAGCAGACGCTTTCATCCAAAGCGACTTACAAATAAGGACAAGGAAGCAATTTACACAACTATAAGAACAGCAGTGAGTAAGTGCTATAGACAAGTTTCAGGTGTGTAAAATCTAAGAAGCAAAGCATTAGTAATGTTTTTTTTTTTTTTTTGAGAGAGAGTACAGTTAGTGGTATAGCCAGAGAGGCAGTTACAGATTAGGAAGGAAAGTGGAGACTAAATAGTTGAGTTTTTAGTCGTTTCTTGAAGACAGCAAGTGACTCTGCCGTTCTGATGCAATTAGGGAGTTCATTCCACCAACTGGGCAGATTGAATGCGAGAGTTCGGGAAAGTGATTTCTTCCCTACCTAGATTATTAGAACCTAGATTGATTAACGTTATTGTGTCATCACACTATCCACGTTTCCTCCATGTAGTTTCATTTTTAATTTTTCGACTTTAACTTCAGTTCGGCACTTTCACTTTCATTCAGCCACATGTTGTTCATGCCCCCTGACAAACTGAGGTTTTGGAGGAGAATATGAAGTAAGGACTTGTGGAAGAGTGCTGTTTTAATGGAATTTGCTACCGTATGCCGAATGGAAAGAAAAAACCTCTGCATTTTGTGATACGGGTGTCTGTGGTCCTTTAAGATAATCAAAAATCGCTGTTTACATGGTAGACTCTTAATCAGAGTATTGTCTTAATCATATTAAAATGGGAGTATTGTAGTCCATGTAAACGTACTCCGTGAAAGTGTCAGATGATGTCTCAAGCTGTCAAAGACAACACGTTCCTCTTCCTTTAAAGGGCACCTATGGTAAAAAATCTACTTTTCAAGCTGTTTGGACAGACATATGTGCATGTATGGTGTATAGACTGTCATATTGGGGTGATATAAGCACACCCAGTGCTTTTTTTTTCAATTTAACAACATAAAAAACGATGGACCAATTGGAGCGGTTTTCAAACCGACCGCAACTTTACGTAGGAGAGCGGTCCCCCTGCCCACCAATATTGATTGACAGGCGCGTCATCATATCCTCAGTTTGTTGATTCACGTCCGCCATTTTCAGTGTGAGTCGAAGCGATATTACTAAAGGAACACCCTAGCTCTATTTTTAGATGCAAGGCTCATTGGGCTCAACACAAGAGCAATATTCTCCACATTATCGCTCTAATCGGAATTATTGGTTGTATCTTTAGGTAGGTTTGCAAACATGTGTACTTCTCATTGAGTCTACCTTATACTTCAGTCGTTTGCATTTCTCGCGATCCCAGAAGCTCCCTGTGATCTTAACTAGCATGCGTTTTAGAATTCTAAACATCGGTTTCTATCAGGGTACACAAGTCGACGACTGGGCGCCGCGGACCGCTGCAGAAACCTATGTTTAGAATTCAAAAATGCATGGCGCGACGATTCAGGACACATGTTTCTGCCGCGCCACAGAGAGTGTCTGGTGTGCCGTGTCGCGGCTTCGAGCGGCGCATCCGGTGCCTCAGTCAAAGTTAATTCAGTGTGCGTGGTTATTAGTTTCTGTGTACAAGCTCGGCACTTGAAACTAGCACACAGTTAGCTGCAAAACTGTACAAAGACACAAATGATTTTGTACTCTCTGCTTGGTCTGTGTCAGAGTCGTACATGTACGACTGAATGCTGTACCTCTCACTCCAGCTCTGCCTGTCAGACTCTGTTGCAAACGCAGAGCGGGTGAGGTCATGGCCCCGCCCCCTTGTTATGTTGGCAGGAAGCCGAAACTAATTTACATGTGAAGCAACACACCCCTAAATCAGCGAACTGTGGACACGCCCCCAACATGACACTTTTTAACACATTATAATAAAAAATCTGAATTGTGTTTTAAACTGAACCTAAACTGGCACACTCAGAAGAACCATAATATTAATATTAAATCATAAAAAAAGAGGTAAACTATGTGCCCTTTGAGATGATTCCATGAGCCCAAATGTTTCTTTAAGTTTGACATGTTTCCCCCCTTACGCGCAACTTTTATAGAGCATCTGCTTCACGTTGCTGTGTCAGAATCCTTGATTATAAATGTAGCCATGCTTTAGAATGCTTAGTTTAAACAAATTTGATGAATGCGCTCATGCATGTAGATGAATCTGAAGGGAGTCGCTCACCAATGCGCTGTACTGCGCACATTGCCTGTGTGTGCGTTCAATAAGTAACAAGAACAACATCGCCGACAGTGTCCGTATGCCTCAAAGTTGTTTAGAATTAAATGTTAAGAGATGGTGTGACACAACGCGTACCTACACTGTAAAACCCAACAGTCAACTTTATCAAATGAAATGAGTGTAGTTAACTCAAAATAGACTGAAAGTGAATTCTACTCATTTGAAAAGAGTTTTGAACTCAGTGTTGAAGGTAATGAGTTAATTAAATACCTCATTACTTCAACTTAAATGGTGTAAGTTCACAGTACTCAAATAGATTAGTTTGTTTTAACTCAAATGGTTTGATGCAATCGGTTTCCTCAAATGGTTTGAGTTGCCTTAACTTATTGGGTTCTACAGTACTCAGTTGGTTTGAGTTCTCTTCATTACTTGGGTTTTACTGTGCTCAAATTGCTTCGTTTACTCAAATGGATTAAGTTCACAGTACTCATTAGGATTAGTTTTTGAACTTAAATGGTTTGTTCCAATCAGTTTCCTGAGATGGTTTGAGTTACCTTAACTTTTTAGATTTTACAGTGTAGTCAAAGTCAGCTTTATTGTCCATTCAATCACATGTACAGGACATATAGAGAATCAAAATTACATTACTCTCAGACCCTAGGTGCCTAACATATAATATTAATACAAAAAGTAGAGTTTTAGGAAAGAATTTACAATAAATACAATTATACATAAAACGTAATCTAAAAATATACATAAAATGTAGTCTAAAGAATAAAAAAAAAGAATAAAAATTTGTAAACAATACAATAAAATACACTGACATTAAGGGCATATAGTGATGAGTGCAAACCAGAGTTGTGCAGATATAGAACAGTTTATATGTGCCTTTGATGCACCCTTTGATGCTTCTTTCATCCTTGTCGCAGCACCAGTGGCACCGAAGTTCATATGCTGATTCAGTCCGGTTCATACCAGTTTTATGGCACCGGGTTTTGGCACCAAACTAGACTGAATTATGAATCCATTGAGTCAAATTGGGTATTCTGGCATATTTTTTATGCAACGGATGACTTTCCAGCCACAACCCAGTGCTGAGAAACACCCATACACTCTCACATTCACACACATTCATTCACTACCGGTCAATTTAGTTAATGCAATTCACCTTTAGCGCATATCTTTGGACTGTGGGGGAAACAGGAGGAGCACCCGGAGGAAATCTATGCAAACATGGGGAGAACATGCAAACTCCACACAGAAATGCTAACTGGCCCAGCCAACTCAGTATAATATGAGTTAGCTTACTCAAATATTTTGAGCCAATAACTTTCCACAAATGTTTTGAGTAATCTGAATTTATCTGGTTTCAGCGTGTAGGGGTTGTGCAAGGGCTGGACGTCCTCCACGCTGGTCCAGCTTCTCATTGAACGAACTTCAATGTCTCTGGCTCATAATGAATGTTTGTGTTTACCCGAAATCAAGCCTATCTGAGTGCTCTCACCGCGCAGAGAGAGCGAGCTCAGCCGCTACTGTTGAGAGCTGCTCAGGAAACACGTTGGCTTATCGAGAGCAGACATACTGCCTGGCCGCTGGCTGGGGGGGTTGAAGGTGGTTTCCTGTCATTCTTCTGTTCGGAGCAGTTCCCATGAGTGGGCATGCATAGAGAGCCACTGCGGAGGGAAGCTGCATCACCTGTGCGAGACTGTACTTTTACTCAAGCGCCGTAGATGTTGGTGGATGTATATGCGTTGAGCGATGCATACTATCCACGGTCTGTGTCGACTCTGCATTGAACGAAACTTACCACAGGTTTGTGTGTTGTGGGTTTTTCTGTTTGGCTTGGGTTGTGGTGATGTTCAAGCTGGTGTTGAGATGTTATGGAAGGTTTGGTCTCGGATAGATTGTGAATTGGTTAATGCTGTGGAATACACTCAAAAAATGACTATGTTCAAACTATTTGTTTAAAATAAGGTGAAACAACACCATTCTTAGTTTTTTTTGGGGACAACTTCATTGTTTTATGTTCAATCCACTTAAATTTGTAACGAATAAGTTAACTTAATTGACAACATAAAGGTATTGTGTGGAACCCTTCATTTTTACAGTGTAGGGTTCAAACATTAGCTATTATATCAGCACACTTATGCAGTCATGCAGCACACATTTTTGTAATTAGAAACGGTTTATTTAAATGATGTTTGAATATGCAAATTATGCATTATTTCATTAAATATGAGATAATTTGCATACATTTCTAGCTCATAAATCTAAGAGTTGGAAGTTGGAAGTTAGATTCGAAGCTCTTGATTTATTTTTGTTTGTGACATATTGGTGTCAAAGGTTTTTACTGTGGGGATTTGAAGTTTGGTCTATGTAAATGCTGCTGCGCTGGAGATTTATGAGTTAGTGCAGCAGAAAAGAAATACATTTAAGATAAAAGCCTATTAAATTATGTATTATATGTACTATAAATGTGACGAAAGCAAGAAAGTTTGATTGAAAAACACTTTATAAAAAGTTCAAAAGCCACAAATCTCAAAACTGACAGGTATATTTAATAACTACACCTTTTTTTGCCTTAATGATCTTGGCTTGTGGCAGCACGGTGGCTCAGTAGTTAGCCTCAGTAGTAATCTCACAGCAAGAAGGTTACTGGTTCGAGTCCCAGTTGGGGCCAGTTGGCATTTCTGTGTTGAGTTTGCATGCTCTCCCCATGTTTGTGTATGTTTCCTCCCATGTGTTCCGGTTTGCCCCATAGTCCAAAGACATGCAGTCTTGGTGGATTGGGTAAACAAAATTGGCCGTATAGTGTTTGGTTATGTGTGTGAATGAATGTCTATGGATGTTTCCCAGTACTGGGTTGCGGCTGGAAGGGCACCCGCTGTATAAAACATATGCTGGAATAGTTGGTGGTTCATTCCGCTGTGGTGACCCCTGATAAATCCAAAGAAAAATGAAAGAATCAATGATCTTGGATGGTCTGAACTCTTAAGCTCTTCAATGAGCTTTCAGCATTGGAAAACAGCTTTATTTTTCCATTGGTTTCTCTGGAATTTCAGACCTGCCCTCTAAAAGGTAAAGGCTGATTTTTGAGATTGATGACGACAGCACATTTGGTTTGCTGATAAAATAGAAAGGGTCATCCATAAGATGCATCTCAAGCTCTCCTGGGATGTATGGCTCAATCGATGAACATTAGTCAATGGTAGAAATATAAGATCAGGGAGGGATGGCGGATGAGTATTGTTCACGTGTCGGGGGTGGATAGTGATTTTTGTTGGAGGTGCCCATTTATGTTTGTTTGTGTAGTATTAGGAAAGAAAGTATTTTCAAAAGATTTAAGATGAGGAGTTTATTTTATTAGTATGATTTAAATCTAATCTTAGTCAACTTTGTCTTGTTTTATCTAGTTTTCTTTTGAATTAATCAACAACAAATGTATGTTAAATTGAATTTAAATTGATTGTAGAATATCAATTCCATTCATATAATATAATATAATATAATATAATATAATATAATATAATATAATATAATATAATATAATATAATATAATATAATATAATATAATATAATATAATATATGAGCAATATCACATGAGTAGCAGTGCATTATGGCTGTATATGGCTAGAACCCGCAGGCTGAGTGCCTTAGTGTATTACCAGTGACCATATACAGCCATATCTCACTGCTATGAGTATGATATTGCATTTATACAACAGTTCGACAGCACAATCGTGTATATATATATATATTAAAAAAAACACTTTTGTAAGAGGATCTACTTTCTTCCACCGTTCATACACATCTGCAGCTGACTGTCAGAACAGCAGAAACCGTTGCTTTGAATGATTCTTTTGCGTAATGTCTAAAGTGACGACCAATCAGATGATTTTGCTCACATTTTAAGATTATAAGGCTGAATGGCATGAAATGCCATCAGTCTACAGAGATTATCCAGTATTTCTCTGTTGCAATCGGAAGATCACAATAATTAACCCTGAAAAAGCCAGAGCAAAGCAAACACTACCAGATTACTATGGTATAAATACAGCACTACAACATACAAAAGAGAGAGAGAGATTGACTTAGATTGTCACTTACCTGTTCTATAATGATTTGTTCAGATGTAGTTTGAAACGTCTCCCCTAAGGACTTATTATGCAGTCTCTGTTGCCATCTTGTGGCGAAACGTCAACCGTTGTTGCTCTACTCAGTATGGCAGACTGGCCGCCAACACACAGAATCTCAGAAATTATGAATATTTAAAATTAATATTTATCCTTATAAATAAACTGCACAGTTGCAATCTAAACAAATACAATCTCACCTGAAAAAGCCTCATAAGTACATTATGTTGTCCAACAGCTGCAATATCTGTCAAACTGTAGTCATCCGCTTGCCACTCGTGTGGGTGGAGTAATACACAGGGCTGAAGAGGCTGTACGAGTGCTGATATTACTTTAATATCTCACAACTATCAACTAATCAGATTCGAGAACCAGACAGAACTGTTGTATATAATATAATATAATATAATATAATATAATATAATATAATATAATATAATATAATATAATATAATATAATATAATATAATATAATATAATATAATATAATATAATTTAGTATGATACAATATAATATGGTAATTTAAAAAGGCACAAAATATATTTTTATAAGTCATAATTATTTTTAATTTGTAATAATTAACCTAATCTTAGCAGTAGAATAATTCTATTAGCATTAGAGCAATTCCATTAATATAATTAAATTAAATTTAAAACAATGTAATTTAACGTAACTTAACTTAACG
This sequence comes from Danio aesculapii, assembly GCF_903798145.1. Lineage (NCBI taxonomy): Eukaryota > Metazoa > Chordata > Actinopteri > Cypriniformes > Danionidae > Danio > Danio aesculapii. The sequence goes on from NC_079439.1 coordinate 64,739,448, forward strand.
TAACGTAACGTAACGTAACGTAACTTAATGTAACTTAACAAAACTTAACGTAACTTAACTTAACTTAACGTAACTTAACTTAACGTAACTTAACGTAACTTAACGTAACTTAACATAACTTAACTTAACTTAACGTAACGTAACTTAACTTTAACTTAACTTAACTTAACTTAACTTAACTTAACTTAACTTAACTTAACTTAACTTAACTTAACTTAACTTAACTTAACTTAACTTAACTTAACTTAAAAAAGCAAACCAATTTGAAAAGACGAAATGTTGCCAGCACATACTTCATCAACTGAGCTTAACAGCCAAACAAGGCCATATTTAAATTATTTTTGCGAATTGTTGTGAAACTGGGACACCACCTCACGAAATCAGGACGTCTGCTCACCCTCTAGACCTTTTGTTTAAAACTCCTTTTAATGACCGTCAGAACATTTCTCATTCTCTTAAACTGGATTACGCATAAAGTATGAGTATTACCATCATCAGAGTCTGCGTTTAGTAATGCTATTACTTTGACCACACCACGATCACACAGGTGAATCTGTTACTTAAACTGAAAAACAAGTCTAAACAGCGGGAAAAAGGAAACCAGATGAGTTTGGATAATTATTTCATCACAGCAGTTAATGGAGCTTATAACAAGGACGACCACATCGACCCCAGAGGAGAAAAGAGGAACGCCAGTGAAAGTCCTAAAGCTGTCATCACTATTTCTCCTTTTATTCGCTCTCCCTCCCCAAACAAGCCTCTTTGTTGTTGTGCGGTCAATGTCATGTTAAATGTGAGACGCCCCCCTCTCCATCCCCTCCCCTCCAACATTTCCTATTTAGCTTGGCTCCAGGTTTTGTTGACATTTTGAACTTCTACTGTCCAAATATTCGATCTCTGCTGTTTGTCAGTGCCATGGTAGTTTTCTCTCCCCCGTCATTTCCTTTCCTCTGCCAGGGAGAAAAGAAAAGCCCCCCTCCTGATCACCCAGCAACCCTGACTAATTTCTCAGCTTGTAGTTTTTAATATCCCTGACTCTTTGGCGCTGTGGCATTTCAAGTCTTCATGCTGTTGGGGTACAGTGGCACTCTGGGAGATGTTTGTATCTGGCACACACACGCACAGACACACTCACTGACCCGGTTACTGTGGGCCCTTACACTGTACTCCTACTGTGGATGATCCGTCTTCCTGAATGTTCTGTAAAGGTTGATTAATCAGTCCATTTAAAGGTGTCTTATTTTGGGGTACTATTTCTTTCTACCTATCAAAGGCTTTCATTTAATTGAACTGTGTTTTATTTAGGTGTTAACATCCACTGTTGATTATTTTGGGACCATTTGGGATTTAAAAGTTTGAGATTTGGAAATATGTATATATATATATATATATATATATATATATATATATATATATATATATATATATATATATATATATATATATATATATATATATATATATATATATATATATATATATATATATAGTGCATTTTTTTTATCCTAAATGGAGCATAACAGAAATATTATTACATATTTATGTACAGTTGAAGTCAGAATTATAGCCACCTGAATTATTAGCCCCCCTGTTTATTTTTCCCCAATTTCTGTTTTATGGATAAAATATTTTTTTAACACATTTCTAAACATTATAGTTTTACTAACTCATTTCTAATAATGGATTTATTTTATCTTTGCCATGATGATATGATGATACAAGACACTTCTATACAGCTTAAAGTAACATTTAAAGGCTTAACTAGGTTAATTAGGTTAACTAGGCAGGTTAGGGTAATTAGGCAAGTTATTGTATAATGATGGTTTGTTCAGAATCAGATAGAGCTTTATTGCCAGGTATGTTCACACATACGAGGAATTTGTTTTCGTGACAGAGCTTCTACAGTGCAACAGGATAACAGAGACAGGACAAAAAACAGATAATAAATATATTTTTAAAAAATAGAAGTAGTGAGTGCAAATATACAGATTGACAAGTGTATGTACATGTTTATTACTATATACAACGTTATATGTGCAGCTGTTATGTGCAAATTGGCATGTAAAGTGTGTTGTTAAATAAGTGTATACGTGTATAAAAGTGTATAGCAAGTAGTGATGTAGACTATCGAAAAAATATAGCTTAAAGGGGCTAATAATTTTGACCTTAAAATGGTTTTTAATAAATTAAAAATAAATATAAAACAAATAAGACTTTTTCTGAAAAAAAAAACAATATTACTAAAATACAATATCAGACAAACTGTGAAACTTTTCATTTGGGAAATATAAAAAAAATGAATAAATAAAGGGCGGGCTAATAATTCTGACTTCAACTGTATTTATCAAATGTAAATTATTCTGGTAATAGCAAAGCAATATTTTTAGGCATCATACTTCTATGTTTATTCTCACATGATCTTTCAGAAACCATCTGATTTATTGATAAAGAAACTATTATTTATTGTTATTATTATTATTATTATTATTATTATTATTATTATTATTATTATTATTATTACTTTTTTTTAAATTAATGCTGAAAACGGTTGCTTAAGGGCATAGTTCACCCAGAATCAAAAATTTATTTGCTTTATTTAATCTTCCACAAGTAGTTTCAAACCTTTATGAGTTTCTTTCTGCTGTTTAAAACCTGTAAAGATTGACTTCCGTAGTACACTTTTAAAAAAAAAGGGTACATGGGGGTACAAATAATGTTCCTTAAGGAACATTAGTTGTAATAGTTGAACCTTATATAGTACAGAAAATACCTCTTATGACACTGTTCTGTACCTTTTATGGGTCAATTGAAATGAAGGTACACAATTGTTCTCATAAAAAAGGTACATAAGTGTTGGACACTACTTCTTTATTACATTATCTATGAAAATAAATATTACTGGAAAGGCAAAGTGATTTAATGAATAAGTTCCATATTAAAACATGAATTATCATTTAAAAGCATGTTTAAAGAAACTCATAAATATTAATTATTAAGTTCTATAAAACAAAGCATCTGGTAAAACAAAACTATAGGTATTGTAAACTAAATATTTAAGGCATTTTTAATAAACATTTGGTAAGCATTTTCTGATAAATACAGTTTCATTATTCCATATAATGAAGTATCCACACCTTTTGAGGTTTGCTTTCAAGTGAACTGGCAAAAGTCCCACATGTGCAAAGTGTTCATACAGACATTTTACTATTGTAAAATGAATCAAACACTGTGCATATCTCATCACAATGCTTTTGCATAATTCTATTTCTAAAATTAAGTAAATTAAATGAACTGTTAAGTGATTACAAAGGTATTGTGTGAAAATTTGAGAAAAAAAGTTTTGTATTGTACATGGGAGAATGTATTTCTGTAATATTTTGTAGAAATGTTTAGTAAAAAATAGATCTTTTGATTTGTTGAAGTATTTTTATTCTTTATTGTAAATGAAAAGGTTCATTAACACAAAAAGAAACCTTTTAAAAACATTGTTTAAAAATGTATTTGATGTTTTATATTTACTGAAAATAAACTGACGCATTTTGAGTATAAATGGCTTAAAATAGTTCTTGAAGAAACACATTTGACACTGTTAAGGTACAAAGTGTCTTGTCACTGCAGTGGTACCTTCATGGATCACATTTGTACCTTTGATGAAGGCATGAGGTACCATTTTTTTCTGAGAGTGTAGGAAAAACAAATAGTATGGAAGTCAGTGGTTGCAGGTTTCCAGCTTTTTTCAAAATATCTTCATTCGTGTTTAACAGAAAAAAGTTTGTAGTAAGTGATTTAATCATTACAGATTCATTTTGGGTGAACTATCCATTAATATTTTCGTGGAAACCATGATTCAATTTTAAAAAGAATAACATTTAAAATAATGGCTAATAAAATAAAATGGCTCTACTAAACTGTAAACAGAAGGTTCAAGTTACTATCAGAAAGTGTATTCCAGAGTAAGCCTGTTGGTCAGGTGTAAAAAAAAAAAAAAGAGTCAAAAGAGGAAGTCTTCAAAGTATCACTGTTAAAATTATTATTCATTATTATGCATTTATTTTTAACGAGAAATCTCTTATAAGATCTTGTCACTTAAAATTTTGTATGTCCTAATTAATTAATTAATTTAAAAACATTTCAAATAGGATAAAAACAACAAGCTTTGAATGGTATTATGAACAAATGTTTCTCTTTCTCAGGTGACCATTTTGAGAGGAAAAGATGGTTTTGGCTTCACCATCTGCTCTGACTCTCCTGTGCGGGTCCAGGCTGTTGATCCAGGTAATCTTTTTAAATTCGTCATGTCACTTTCCTCGACTTTCTCTAAAATTTACTTAGAGTAATATCACATTTTATAGAAATTGCTTGTTCATAGCGCTGGAGATTTCATGGCATTCTTAGTATTTTTAAGTTTTGAATTGCAGACCTTTTTTATTTTGGTAAATCATAGTTTAGTTAAAAGTTTAATGATAACAGAAAAGATAGTTCTGAAAAAACATGAGTATAAAAGAATAGTCCACATCAAAAATGTAACATTAACAGATTAGCATAATTGAAATCAGGTTCAAAACATTTTTTTGTTCTAGCTGATGAATGAAAAAGAACTTTGAAAGCAAATCAGAATCTACTCTGATTTAAAGAGGTTGATCATTTCAAAAGAATTTGATTAATATTTTTGCTAGTATTTGGTTTATATTATTTGTTATGGTGTATATAGGCCTTGCTATTATTGTTAATTCATGATGTTAAATTTCAGTACAAATCAGTGAGCTTTTCTTTATATCAAAGAAATGTGACATGCCACTTTTCCTTCTATCTCGATCTTGAGTGTGTTTGTCTGTTTTGTGTAGGTGGTCCAGCTCATCAGGCGGGTTTACAGCAGCTGGACACGTTACTTCAGTTGAACGGCCAGCCGGTTGAACACTGGAAGTGTGTGGATCTGGCTCATGCCATCAGGTGTGCACTGTTTGGATGTTTTTGTAGCCTCAGGGTTCACACTTATTTAATTAATTCTGTCATCATTTGATTTTTTTTTGTAATGTGGAAAACAAAAAAAGATTTTAAGAAGAGTTTTGCCTTCCACTTTACATGCAAAAAACAATAGAAGCCAACATAACCCTTTAAACATTCTTCAAAGTATCTGACTACAACACCGGTAGTCTTTAGTTTCAGAGAGGTTTTCACAAGCACTAGCACACATACAAATGTACATCTCGACATGCGAATGTGTTTCCCCATTTGTTTTCATTGAAGTCGTTCACAATGCTTATCCATGCACAGAATTGGCTCTTTGTAATGCAGTCAAATTTGTAAGCAAAGCAGTTTTAGCTGCATTTAGTGCTTCTGCCTGTGGGTGGAAGTGACAACATTTCTTCCCCAAAAATTCAGTATTTTGGTTCGTCTGTGGGAAAAAAGCAGCAGCATGAATGCTAAAGTTTTAATTAAAACTGTAAACATTAACAAAAACTTGACCCCCCGCCAATGAAAGTGATTAATGATCTACAGTTTTATTTTATATTGCAATTATAATAAGCCCAGTTGCATACAAACATTGCTAAATTAGCAAAACTAAATTTGGAACATCAAATTCACTGTTTCTCTACTGGCACAGGACGTCAACATGACATCAGATTGACATTGTACCCCAACATCGTGGGGGGACGTTGCATGTTTGGAAAGAAAAATAGGTTGACATCAGAACCCAACGTCAGTGTCCAACGTTCATCCTAATATCAACCAAATATCAACGTTTAATGATGTTACAGCTTAACGTTGTGTGGGCGTTACCACTATATGACGTCAATCAGACGTTGGATTTTGGTTGCCATACCTGACGAATAAATGTCAGTATTTGACGTCAATATGACGGTGGTTTAAGATGTTGAGTCGATGCTGGATTTTGCTCACTTTCCAACACAACCTAAAATCAACCAATTATCAATGTCATTATTGGACATCAAAGTAATGTTGTTCTTAGACGTTGGCTAGACCAGTGTTTCCCAACCCTGTTTCTGGAGGCACACCAACAGTACATATTTTGAATGTCTCCCTTATCTGACCCATTAACTTCAGGTTTTGGAGTCTCTTCTAATCTTCTGATGAGTTGATTCAGGTGTGTTTGATTAGGGAGAGGTTGAAAATGTGTGCTGTTGGTGTGCCTTCAGGAACAGGGTTGGGAAACACTGGGCTAGACATTGAATTTTGGTCACCTGACCTCAATATTAACCTGACCTGACCTCAAAATTAACATCTTATAAAATTGTGTGACTGAACAAAAGGAAAATTGCAAAAATTGTACCAAAATGTTAACAAATTTAACTAAAAACGTACCCCCTTCATGTTTCCAAATACAAGTGCAGCCGTTTAGAGGTCATTACAGGTTAATGATGCCAGAATTTGTCGGTATTTTGAAATGGATGCGTATCCCTTCTGTGGTAATTGCCTGGGTGAACATCACTTTTTAGATTTTACCAGTAAAGTCATTCCTGATATTGACCAGTATTACTGTGTGAAAGGAGCTTATGAGGATTCTTTCAAAATCCATTTATTATTTATCGTCAAAATGTACAATGTTTATTTTGCTTGCACACATTGTTATTCTTTAAGCAAACAATTAACATGTTCAAGTTTAAAAAAAAAGTTTGTTTTTAGTGAATTCAATCATAGCTATGTTTCCATTCAAAAATGTGAATTAAATTTATGCACAAAACCGGATTATCGCATAAAAGACGTGCAAATAAATCAGCATTTCCATCCGACGAGTAAAAGCGAACAAAATCGACACTTCCTGATTAACTGGCGCCAAAAATCAACAGTAAAAATGGAATTTGCTGTGGTAGGAGAAGCTGCGTGAATTTTTTTTAATCATTTAATAAAAGGAGAAGGCAATCCTGACACGCAGTAAACGCTCAGTTTGAAGTTTGAAGGCGTGAGACGGAGAGAACAGACGCTCTTGATTCTCGAGGTCATTAATAATATACTAACACTAACACTGAAACGGTTGAGGCGTTTTAGAATGACCAAAACAACATTTCAGATGTTTTACAATGTGCTCAGCCTGCTGGTTTGTCCATTCACACACATTTTTATCATCGCATGAACTCTTATAACAAAATCACATGACCTTTTTTAATGCGCATACTGGAATTTGTTCAGTAAAAGTGCTTCCATCGTAGTTTATGTGCATCTTCTCTTTTTGAATAAAGAGTTTTTCCTACTCAGTTATGCGCATATGTTTTTTTATGCGCATTTAAAAATGTATGTGCATCTTGGCATTTCCATCAACCATTTTATGCACATATATGAAATGCACATAAAAATAGGTAAATAGAAACGTCGCTAATGTCTGAGCATTTGCTTCCATTTTGGAGTGTCGGTTTTTCTCTGTTGACGTTAGTTTGACAGCTTAAGCCACAATACTCTTAAGCAAGCTCCTCTCACCATTAGTTTGCTATGTGGGTATGTTGAGCAAATAGAAAGCCCCGCCCCTACTCAATATTTTGTTTCAGATGGAAGTACAACATCACACTTAAAAGTCTCCGCATCATCTGGTTCATGGTTCAGTAATTTCTGGAACACACTTCCCACTGAATTAAGGGGTATTGCAAAAGAAAAAATATTATCAGACATACTGTGAAAATTTCCTTGCTCTGCTAAACATTGTTTGGGAATTATTTAAAAAAGAAAAGAAAAATTCAAAGGGGGGCTAATAATTCTGACTTCAATGTAATTTTACTGATATTGTACGTGTAATAATGTGTTTTTGATTTTGGGTTGCCTGTTTTTTATCTGACAGTGCAACAGATGGACATTAGCTCTTGTGGCTTATTTACAGTGTTTACTGTTGATTTAATGAGCATTGTCCCTGTTAAATAGATAAATAAATAAATAAATAAATAAATAAATAAATAAATAAATAAATAAATAAATAAATAAATAAATAAATAAATAAATAAATAAATAAAATGCGTTTCTCTCTGCAGGAACTGTCGTAATGAGATCACAGTGGTGGTGTGGAGGACCGTGCCTATCATGAAGCCTTACTACGAGGGCCTGATCCACAGGCCTTCCTACAAGCCCTCCGGATTCGAGTCTCTCTCTTCGACAGCAAAGACGCAAAACAAAACACCACCTTTACTCTCTCGGCCCACCAATCACAAACAAAGCCGCCGTAAAAAAGGAAGCAGCTCTGATAATGCGGGAAGCGGCGTGGGAGAGTCGCTATGGTCTTGGACTGGCAAGCGAGAAGAAAACGACTACAAAACACGCACCCAGACTCTCAAAGGTACCCGCGTGACATCATCAAACGGCGACAACTACATCATCCTCTCGCCTGTCAGCCCCGGAAACCAGGTTGGGATCTGAAAGCTGTTTTGTTTTGGTTGATGCTGACTTGTCATTAATATGAATGGTTTATTTTGCAGATATTGCAGCCAGTGTATTCTGACTCCAATGGGACGCTGGGAACTCTAGGTGAGACAGCCAATGAAAGTATTTCTGATTAACGTTCTCAGGTCTCCGATCAGTTTAAAATGTCCACATTTGATTACTTACACTAATAAATAGTCAAAAACGCAGTTGATTAGATTGATTTCACCCACAAAAATCCAGCTTCTGTCCATCTAATGCCCAAACACGGACATGGTGATCGTTTTGGAACATATTGATGTACAGTATATTCATTCATTCATTCATTAATTTTCGGATTAGTCCCTTTATTAATCAGGGGTCGCCACAGCGGAATGAACCGACAACTTATCCTGCATATGTTTTACTGCCCTTCCAGCTGCAACCCATCACTGGGAAACACCTATACAGTCTTGTTCACACACATACACCACGGACAATTTAGCTCACCCAATTCACCTGTAGCGCATGTCTTTGGACTTGTGGGGGAGGAAACCCACGCCAACACGGGGAGAACATGCAAACTCCACACAGAAATGCCAACTGACCCAGCCGAGGCTCAAATTAGCAACCTTCTTGCTGTGAGGCGACAGCACTACCCATTGCGTGACCGCGCTACCCATGTACAGTATAATGAAGGAATAATTAAAATATTCATATATATTCATAATGTGTGGTCAGCGTATTCTCCAATGGGAATTTAGGTGAGACAACCAATGAAAGTGTTTCTGATTAACTTTCTCAGGTCTGTGATCAGTTTAAAATGAGACCTTTGTCTGCTTGCTCGAGGCATGGGCCGGTCTTAGTTTCTGACGGTATGAAAACCTTGAATAAAAATATCACGGTATCACGGTATTTCGTTTACTGCTGTGAAATAATTTCTTTTAAAATTTCTTAGTAAAAAACAACAACTATTTTCCCTATTTAACACAATATATTACATTTTAAAAAACATTTATAACATTTTGAAGCAGTAAATATGTCGGGCTACATAATTAAAATAAACCGTTGACTTATTCTATCTTCACTAGCTTCAAAAACACAGATTTCCTTACAACACATAAAAAAACACTTAAAAAACCTTTACTTATACAGTTGAAGTCATAATTATTAACCCCCCTGAATTATTAGCCCCCCTGTTTATTTTTTCCCGCAATTTCTGTTTAAGATTTTAACATTTCTAAACATAATAGTTTAAATTACTCATTTCTAATAACTGATTTCTTTTATCTTTGTCATAATGACAGTAAATAGTATTTATTGAATAACGATGGTTTGTTCTGTAGACTATCGAAAAAATATATAGCTTAAAGGGGCTAATAATTTTCACCTTAAAATGGTTTTTAAAAAATTCAAAACTGCTTTTATTCTAGCCGAAATAAAACAAATAAGACTTTCTTCAGAAGAAAAAATATTATCAGACATACTGTGAAAATTTCCTTGCTCTGTTAAACATCATTTGGGAAATATTTAAATTTAATAAATTTTTTTTAATTATGCTTTAAATTGACAGTAAAGACGTTTATATGTGCAGCTTTGAGCTTAGGCACCAGAAATATACATTTATTAGGTTGTTGTATTATGAAATAATATTTGTTTATTTAAAAATGACAACTGCAGCATTAGGGAGACTTTCTATCTTGCCAACCTAAAACCTTTTAATGGTATATATGTTTTTTACATGACACTGTAATGTATTTTATTAATGGATCAAAGTTGAGATATTCTATTTTGATTTCACAACTGCAAATGGGATTTTATGCACAAGGAAAGCAAATTAAATGTAAGTAAAAATGTCTATTTATAATAATTGTGAGCATAAAATGTCAAAATATGGACGGAAACAAAGTTTTATTATCATTCAGCATAACAACATTAACATTAACGTATATTTATTAAAATGTATAAAGCCTAAATGATCACTACATTTTATTTTATTTTGAATCATTGAAACCTAAAAAATGGGACAGTGGCAAAGTATAAAGATTTAAAACGACAGTTAATTTGTATTTTATACATATTCATAATAAACCCCATAATGAGTACAAAAAAAGGTAAATTAAAACCCATATCCATCCTTCAAATTCATTTACATCGCAGCATATTTATCCCAGTGATTTAAAGTAGGAAAAGCAGTCAGTATAAACCATTTATGCATTATAATGAAACAAAAAATGTTTTTTTCTGATGCTTAATACAGATTAGACCAATAAAGACTGTAATAACATTGTTTTTGTTTGATATGTCATTTCATAGGGAGAATCTACCAGACCAGCAGAGGACTGCAGCAGAGCCCAGACTACCTTCAGGATGGTGGTCTACAAGCCCAAGCCACCTTGTGTCGATCTATGAGCAGTAAAACCACCACCCTGCCGCCCTCCTCCTACCGACAGAGCTTTGCCAACTACCAGAACTGCACAATCGTCCAGTCCCACCTGCCTCACTCCAACTATGGCACATACGTCAGTCTGGCCCCCAAGATTCTTATCTTCCCTGTTTTTGTACAGGTATTTTCAGTACATTTTTTTATTATTGTATATTATATAATATATTTATATATATATATACAGTATAGACTGCCAAAATGCTTTTCTTACTTAGATTTTTTGTCTTGTTTCTAGTCCAAATATCTAAACATTCTTAAATTAAGAAGCATTTTCTTGACAAACCAAAATATTGTCTTGTTTTCAGAAATAAAATGCCAAAATGAAGTTAGTTTTTACGTAAAACAAGCAAAATAATCTGCTAATGGTTTAAGCAAAATAATCTCGTCTTTGTTTTGACATACATTATTTTGCTTTCCTCATTTGCAGATTAAAGAATTTTTTACTTGTCTATAAAATTCTTGATTTAATATATAAATATTTTAGATATTGGGACTAAAATCAAAACAAAAACTCTAGTTAATGTTAGTTAGTGCAATTGCTAAGATGAACAAACAAAGAACAATACATTAATTACAGTATTTATTCATATTTATTAACATTAGTTAATGAAAATAAAGTCATTCATTACCTAAAGTTAACAAGCACGGAATTGGATTTTAATACTGCATTAGTAAATGTTAAATTATGATTAATATACTGCTATTTAGGAATTTTACCTGTTCCTTATTAGTTTATGTTAGTAAATACAGTACAATAATATCTAATGAATCTTTATTATAAACCATGACCATGTTTTTTTAGTACAGATTGATAAAGAGTGTAAACTAGAGTAATTATGATGCAAAACAAATTAGCTTTACAATTAAAAAATTATTAATTATTATTATTATTATTATTATTAATAAAATGTCTAAAATTACCATATTTCACTGCACATGTACTGTGCTTTTCAAATTTTACTTTTCACTGTATTTTTGGTCAAATCATTGCATCCTTGGATATGCCATCATGCATAAGGGGCCATGAACACTGAACATGTTTTTTTTTTTTATTCCAATGCAATATCTTTCTATGATTTATTTATGCAAATGCATTTGACGGACTGCTTCATATCTTTTGCAGTGCCTCACACATTTTTAAGTCACAATGAGTACGTTTACATGGACGCCAATAATTCGCGACAGGATAGTCTGTACACATGGCTGTTTGATACTATTCTCTGCACCTACCGAGCCAGTGAAGGACTACAGACACCTGCATCACGAAATGCGGAGGGTTTTTTTCCCATTCGGCATGCGGTGTCAAATTCCAAATTAAAACAACACTCTTCCAGCAGTTCATACTCGCATCCAATATCTGGTTTGTAACAGGGGGCATGCATGAAATGTTCCTGAATGAAAGTGAAAGTGCCAAACTGCAGTTAAAGTTGACAAACAAAAAATTAAACATCCGAAATTACATGATACTCCAGAGGAAATGTGGACAGCGTTGTTACACAATGACGTTAATCGAATTATGTGCTACAGCATGTAAAACGGGATCACGAAAGGAACATTTAAAAAGCAACTCATGTAAAAACCTTAATCATATTATTGTCTTATTCAGATTAAGACAAATAATTCCATTACTGATGTCCATGTAAACGTAGTCAATGTCAAGTAAAATGCCAACTTTTACACGCTTATTAATGTCAGTTCCAAAGCAGTGGGCCAATTAAAAAAACTCAGAGGCGGGAAAATCATTGCAAGCTTCTGTTTACAGTAGCAAGTTGGCATGACAGCTGTTTTATTTGACAGCAACATGGATTTTGAAAGTCTTAACATTAAAAACGTGAAATATTTTACCAACTCCAAACTTTAAACCCTTAACTGTCACCATCTTGTCAGCGTTAAGCATTAAAAAGTTTACTTCATCATGTTGTAATCAAATCAAAATGTAATCTTGGCAAACTATATACTGTTGGAAAGGTCTAATGCTGGGTTCACACCAAATGAAGACAAACACAAATTTTCAGCTCAAGTTGAATTACTTGAACTTGTGTGGTAGATAAGACTAACGCGAATTACATACTATTGTGGAAACGCCTCTGTTCCACATTTGAATTGCCATTGTATTTAATCCAGCCTGATCTCACGAGAAAACTTAAGTATTTTACGTTTTGACAGTTTAGTGGCTAATTCGTACGAATTCGTACGAGTTCAGTCGTACGAAATTGTACGATTTTAAAAAGGAGGCGTGGCACCTAACCCCACCCCTAAACCCAACCGTCATTGGCGGATGAGCAAATCGTACTAAATTGTACGAATTAGATCGTACAAATTAGCCACTAAATCAAAAAGTTACGAATTGCCATGAGATTGTGTTGTTTAATCTACTCCTGCAAATACTTCATTTTGATTTGGTGTAAACATGTGAACAGTGGTGCATTATCTTGCAATAATGGTTGTATTTTTGACTCGTTTCTTGTCTAGATATCTCAAAATTATTAAATCAAGAAGCGTTTTCTAGATAAGTGGAAAATATTGTCTTGTTTTTAGAAACAACAAGTCAGAATTAAGTGAGTTTTTCCTTAAAAAAGGTGAAAACATCACCAAAAAATAATCTTATTTCAAATAAAAAAATAATTATTTTCCTCACCCCATTGGCTGATTATTGTGCTTGTTTTAAGCAAAAACTCACTTCATTTTGACTTATTATTTTGAAACCATGAAGTTTTATATTTATATAAGTTTTATATTTATATAAGTTTTATATTTATATAAGAGGTTTTTAAGTATTTATATTTATATAAATATTGAAGACAATATTTTTGGTTTGTCTAGAAAATGTATCTTGATTTAAGAATTATTTGATAACTGGACTAAAATCAAGACAAAAATCCAAATAAGAAAGCATTTTTGCAGTGTACTTGACTTAATTTGTTCATGTTTTTTGTTTAACTATATTTTTAGTCAGTCAAAATGATACATATTCTCAAATATGCATTTATTTACTATATTAATATCAGGTTTATTTAAAACCCCCCAAAATATGTTGCTTTAAATAGTTTTAATTGGAGTAATACATGTCACAGCACGTGATGCTGCTATTAACATTTCATGGCAGCTTTTACCGATATATTAGCTGCTATAAAGGCCGATGTGCTATTATTATCACATATTATCAAGGATGTGTTGTACTAAACCACATCCTTGTATGAATGGCATGACTGACATGATGCACATATCGTGGATATAATGAGTGTTTAATTGCATTGCAGCCACTGGACCTGTGCAGCCCAGAGAGAGTCCTGATGTTGTCGGAGGAAATGATCCTTCATGACAGTAAACACATTGCTCTTAAGGTAACGCCGCTAATCCTTACCATCCCCAGAGAAAAATGTGTTGCTCAGAGGTTGCTCTTGTGTGAAGACTAGACGCTTACAGTTTTCTGTTTTTATTTATAGTCAAATTAACGAGGTTATAAATAATGAGGCATCATGAGTATGGAGCTATAGAAATAATACAGTTTTCAGTCTATCACATGGCATATATGACAATGATCATAAATGTAAATTGATGCAATTATTTAGTACAGAAATGTCTGATTTATTAGTCTCTGTTAGGTTTTGTTCCTTTTTTCCTGTTCATTGCAGTGCTGTATTCATTTATTTACACATTTACCTCATTTTAATTAACGATTTAGGATTCATATTCAATTATGTGTTCATTCATTTATTATATTATTACAATTATTGTATTATTGTAATACATAATTTTTTTTAAACACTGTTTTATTTACTTTTTGTAAAATTTAATTACAGTGTGCAGCATAAAGGAGTACATCCTGACAGATTTTTGAAAAAAATATATTTTTTTCGCTTTATCACGATTAATTGCGTCCATAATAAAAGTTTATTTTGACATAAAATATGTGTGTATTATATATATTTGTGCACACACACATACATATACAAACAAAACTATGCATTTTTTTGGCAGATATTTAAATTATTATATAATTTGTATTATATACAAATACAGTATATGCATGCATGAGTCTATTTAGATATACATTTTTAATGTAGACAGTACATCCACATAAATTATGTCAAAGCAAACTTTTATTTTGGATTATTTTGGATTTTGGATGTGATTAATCGCGATTAGTCTTTACCCATCACTACTTTTCAATTAAAACTTTCTATGAGATCCTATACAATGAAAATATATGAAGATATGCAAATCTGTTTTATTTGTTAAGCATAAGATTAATTAGGCATTTGCTATTTGCCATTTGCTATGTGGTGGACCTTGTAAGTGGAAAAAACTGAACGTTTCACTAGCGAGAAAACAGTTAAACAGATCCTCTGCAGCGCGAGGTTAAAGAACGAGCCTCCTCCATTTGGCCTCTTTATTTTCTCTATACTTTACTTTCACTCTTTACTTTACTCCTTTACTTTTGTGGATAAGGAAACTGTGTTGTACGCACTACACTGAAGGCATCTATTAGCCTAAATATTTAATTTAATTTGTTAAGCGCAAACATTTGTTTCAAAACTATTTCTAAATTCAGTTCTAATGTCCATCAAACGAATAAATTAACAATAATAACAAAGTGGAGTCAGAGTTCTATCCAAACACACATCCTATTCTTATGACCCATATGGTGATGGATGCATCTCCAAAACCCGACAGATGGACAAATCTAAACTTGTTTTTATTAAAACAAATATAAATATGTATATAATAAATAATACTACTACTAATAATAACACTAATCAAATACAAGTTGTCATGAATAAACTAAAAAAAGCCCCTGAAATGAAGAAAGCATAGAGGCAGTGGTCTTTATATTTATGTAGAAAATAACCATTTTTGTAACATTTTAATCCTTTTTTTCATATGTAAAGTTATTTGTGTATTGGTCAATGGCGCGGCCTGTTTCAGTTCCTCATAATAGCAACGCAATAACACACCTCTTTTATAGACCTGCACACCCATAGGTTCACAAAGTAGCATAAATGGGTTTATTATTTAAACAATGTGAAAATTAGAGTTGCGCTGGTCTGAACATAGCAACAAATCGCGTTAAACACATCTTGCGCCTTATTGCTCCGGGTGTATTATAGAGCCCTATAATTATAATTTCCTTTTTCTTCCTAACATTTCTGTGGAATCCTAGCACTACCGGTCAGCCCCCAGTTTGAAAAAAAAATGTTGAAGAACATTATAAAGGAGAAAAAATATCTGTCTTCAGTAGAATATAAAAATAGAAGTTTAGTAGAATGTTCCTTCTGCTCTTTACCATGCATCAAATGTAAGTTAGAAGAAAAGTGTTCCATAAATTATCATAAAAATGCCTATGCTATGTTAAGGAAGGACATTCACATTTTATATCTGATGAATTTTTCAGCATCCAATGTTATGCTCAAAACACGTTTTTGCGTTTAGTTCAACAGTTGATGACTTTCAGATCTTTTTAAGCAAGAGCTCCATCAGATTCCAGGAATCGAGAGGTCTAAAACATCTGGTCTTGGATAAAACATGCAGAAGCGATTCTTGTAATGTCTTGCTTGAGAGCTTTGAAGGTGACCCAGAGCCGGTGTCTTGTTTCCAGAGACTGACTATTTTGCTTGGTCAGATTTGATCTTGTTCTCATGATACCCTTCTAAAAGCCTGCTTGTCCTGAGACCTCATTTTTTCAAGCTGGACGAAATACTACCTTTCCTATTAGATCCATTTCCCCGAACGATCGCTTTAGAAGAACCACGGGAATATTCGTCTCAATGACAGTAATGCCCGACACAAAATATGCGCTCCACATTGTGTGGAAGAAGATACCTTAATCCAAGATTTACTTTTTTTGCGACGGCTTTAAAAGAAACCTGCAGTTTGGGAATAGCATGACCTCGGCTTCCTCGGCGTGAGCAATATTGTGCAAAGACAAATCTCGGAGAGTCACAATAGCCTCCAAAATCGACTTTGTATCTATAGCAATTCCCTTGGAGAGCCCGTCACATCTTTTGTGCTCTCTCGCAGGGCCCCCGTCCGCATGCCAGCTGACCTCAATTTTGCCTGGAGACCTGTTTGAGTAATGCAGTCAAGAGTTTCTAAAGATCAGAGTGTTTAAGAAGGATGAGCCGTACATCACTAAACACATTCCTCCAGTGTCCTAGAACGAGCGTGTATGTGTTTCGCCGTGATTTAGATCAGCTGCTTTTATTAAGCTGGCCTATTTCCAAGCCTGGGCAGTGGGCAGCATGAAAGGCAAAGTAGAACATCCAGCTTGCTGCTTTCTATGTGAGAATCAGAGTTTTTGTGCCTTGCCGAAGACCTTTACTTGACTTTACCTGATTCATTGCGCTTTAAACGAGTGCTGTAGTGTCTTAAAGGAACCCCTTTTTGGGGGGAAATAAGCTCTTTGGAAATCCTCTACTGTTAAACAGTTGAATAGTATCATTTTTGAATCCATTCGGCTGATCTTCAGGTTTGGCGGGAGCACTTTTAGCTTAGCTTAGCTTAGCGTAAATCACTGAAACGGATTAGACTATTAGCATCTCACTCAAAAAAACTCAAAATTTTAAATAATTTTCCTATTTAAAGCTTGACTATTCTGCATACCAGCCAACACTCCCATTTTTCCCGGATGTCTCCCGTATTTCAGACCCATCTCCCGTTTTGTTTTGTCTCCCGGAAAACTACCGAAATTTTGCTAATGGTCTAATCTAATTCAATGGTTTATGCTAAGCTAAGCTAAAAGTGCTTCCGCCAGACCCAGAAATCAGATGAATGGATTCAAAAAATGGTAAAACTCAACTGTTTAACAGTAGAGGATTTGCAAAGAGCTCATTTCCCCCCCAAAAGGGGTTCCTTTAAGACACTACAGCACTCGTTTAAAGCTCAATGAATCAGGTAAAGTCAAGTAAAGGTCTTCGGCAAGGCACAAAAACTCTAATTCTCACGGTGCTTTCACACCTGCCTTATTTAGTTCGGTTGAATCGCACTAGAGTTCGTTTTCTCTCTTGGTGTGGTTCGTTTGGGCAGGTGTGCATGTAGCAATCGCATTCGAGTGTGCACCAAAAGTGAACCAAAAAAGCGCACAGAGACCTCTTTGAAGAGGTGGTCTCGGTACGCTTTCAAACGAACCCTGCAGTAGTTCATTTGGGGTGAGAACAAGATCCCAACCAGAACAGACTCAACCGCAAAAAGTACTGCACCTTTTTGCACTAATCCAGCTGCCGTAGTCTGATGTGCCATGCATTATGGGATGTGGAGGAAAAACCTTTGTTGATAGTACTTTACCAACCATTTTAAATAGAGAGAGAGAGACGGAGAGGGAAAAACATTACCTGATGGATCAATGGTAACATTTCCAGAAGATGACCATGTCTCAGTTTAGCTAAATGAATTTACGCCTCCTCCTGAAGTGACTTGCAATGTGCCTTCACCATTCGCAATGCATTAAAGCACCGTTTTCCAGCCGCAGCCGTGTTTCATTCTCGAAATGTATAGTTTGTCTACAGTGATGTATACAAGCTATATAGTATACTATGACCAGGGATACAATCAGCCAGCGCAGTCTGCGACATTTTGTGTCTGCCAGTTTGTTTACTTGCGGGACTTCCATTGACATTTTCCCAAACGTTAATTCTGACCAATCTAAAAGCAGTTTAGAAAGTACGTTCAATAGTATCTGGCCAATGAGTGATGTGGATTCTGTCACATGACTGCATTTTGGTTCTTTTCAACTGGTTCGGACCCAAAAACTGCAGGAAAATGCTACAATCCATAATTTTTGCCTTTAGTCCAGACCAAATGAACCGAACCACAGATGTGAAAGCACCCTAATTCCAGGGCCCTTGTAAAATTAGCCTATTTTCAGAAAAAAAGGGGAGTGTTGCTTGAAATGAGTACTAAATTAAGGATTGGCGATTATGAGTGTAATTCTGCATGCTGGCCAGTTTAAATGAGCTATAATTAAAGATCGAGTCTCTTTTTTTGTCTTCACTTGGTCAGAAGCTGAGTGAGAGTGACACAAGAAGGTCAGACGGGTATGTTTCAGTGCTGTACTGACTGTTGTCTATATCGCCCCCTGTAGGCCACAGTGTTTATCTACACAGACCTGATGCTGTTGACCAGGGAAGATGAACCGGGACGCTGTAATGTACTGCAGAGTCCACTCTACCTCCATCAGATACAGCTACAAGATGGTATGTACTACTGTTTTACACCAACTCTGTGTAGAAGACGGTGTAATATAAGTTTTTTTCAGTTGAGTTTTCAGAGCATTGCACATTGTGACTATATATTGTTTGTACTATATGTTACATTGTTGTATTTTCTTTACAAATACTACAAGCTCTTTATTAAGTTTTAGTTATATAATCACTATAATGGCAGTATATAAATGCAACAGATCTGGGTTGTTCAATACTTTTTATTCATCACAAATAATTCTCTTTTTAAATGTACAGTTGAAGACACAATTATTAGCCACCCTGTTTATTTATTTATTTATTTTTATATTTCTAAAATGATGTTGAACAGTGCAAGGAATTTTTCACAGTATTTTTTCTTCTGGAGAAAGTCTTATTTGTTTTACTCACACTCTCCCATAGTTATTCACTCAGTCAATTGTTCACACACTAAGGAACTGTTTACACTAATACGTTTTAGTTTTAAAATGCATACGTTTTGCTACGGTTACGCCTTCCGTCCACACTACCCTGGAGTTGTCGAGCCCTGAAAACGGAGCTTTTTGAAAATGCTGAAGAGGCCGTTTTGGTTTTAAAATGCTGCTGCTCTGTGTCAGTTTGGATGGGGGAATACTGAGACATGTGAAAGCAGAGGCAAGCCTGCAGACATTTGCATCTGATTGGGGCCTTTTCTCAATATTAAGTGCACAAAGTTCAGTCTTGCACCCCTTCCTTAAGTTCAGACTTTGCAAATTTGATATGGGAAGCAAACTCCCGAGGACACATCAGGTAAAAACAGTGTACTGTATAAAGTCATTCACATCCCCCTGGCTTCTTAACATTAAAATGAAAACATGATAAAAAGAACTGTCTATTTTCATTTTGAACTTAACAGTCAAGGCGTCGTGTAGCTCCATATTTATATGACCGTCATCTTCACTGTATGCATATTTATATAAAAAAAGGGAGTCTATAACATGACTGCCTTCTTTCATTTTCTTCGAAAAATATGAAACATACCCTGTATCAGTTTTAATAATCAATAATGGCCATTATGAAAGTGTAACTTACAATAAATATATACATTATACTGTGCATCCGGAAAGTATTCATAGCGCTTCACTTTTTTTTGTTACAACCTTATTGCAAAATGGATTAAATTCATTTATTTCCTCAAAATTCTACACACAATACCCCATAATGACAATGTGAAAAATAAAAAAATAAAAACCCTGAAAAATCACATGTACATGAGTATTCACAGCCTTTGCTCAATACTTTGTTTATGCACCTTTGGCAACAATTACAGCCTCAAGTCTTTTTGAATATGATACCACAAGCTTGGCACACCTGTCTTTAGGATTTTTTGGCCATTCCTCTTTGCAGTATCTCTCAAGCTCTGTCAGGTTGGATGAGAAGCAACAGTGTACAGCCATTTTCAGATCTCTCCAGAGATGTTCAATAGGATTTAGGTCTGGCCTCTGGCTGGGCCACTCAAGGACATTCACCGAGTTGTTGTGAAGCCAGTCCATTGATATTTTGGCGGTGTGCTTTAGGTCATTGTCCTGCTGGAAGATGAACCGTCACCCCAGTCTGAAGTCAAGAGCACTCTGAAGCAGGTTTTCATTTAGGATGTCTCTGTACATTGCTGCATTCATCTTTCCCCTCTATCCTGACTAGTCTTCCAATTTGTTTCTTATGGTCTGAGAGTCCTTCAGATGCCTTTTGGTAAATTCCAGGCGGGGAGTGGCTTCTGTCTGGCCACTCTACCATACGGGCCTGATTGGTGGATTGCTGCACAGATGGTTGTCCTTCTGTACACTTCTTCTCTCTCCACAGAAGAACGCTGGAGCTCAAACAGAGACAATTGTGCCTTGAGACAATCCTGTCTCGGAGGTCTACAGACAATTCCTTTGTCTTCATGCTTGGTTTGTGCTTTGACATGCACTGTCAACCCTGGGACCTTATATAGACAGGTGTATGCCTTTTCAAATCCAATCAACTGAATTTACCACAGATGAACTCCAATTAAGCTGCTGAAACATCTCAAGAATGATCAGTGGGAACAACATGTACCTGAGCTCAATTTAGAGCTTCAAGGCAAAGGCTGTGAATACTGATGTACATGTGATTTTTGAGGTTTTTTATTTTTTTAAAATTTGCAACGATTTCAAAAACTCTTTTTCACATTGTCATTATGGGGTATTGTGTGCAGAATTTTGAGGAAATAAATGAATTTAATCCATTTTGTTAATGCTATAACATAAAAAATGTGGAAAAAGTGAAGCGCTATGAATACTTTCCAGATGCAATGTAGGAAATATAGGCATTTAATCAGTCAAATGTGCAGAATCAGTGTATGTGGTTACATAATTATCTTATCTTATCTTTGCGCTCAAGCAAAACACGTTACCTCAAAAGACTATTAGATAGAGACAAGATGAATTAAATATCATGTTTAACAATATAATGAGATGAAATCCAGCGGAAGATCCTTGATGAACTATCCAACCTATGGTGCTTTCACCCGGGGAGCTATGCTCAAAACACCCGCTGACTGCCTGGGGCTCAGACCTCTGCATACGCTGCAGCGTTTGCCAGAGTGTGTGAGTAGTCACGTGTTGTGCGTTTTCAGCAGTGTAGTGTGGACAGAGATCGTCTCAGAAACACTAGATGAAATGTATGTGGATTGTTTTCGTTCTTAAACGGCATTCTAAAACTAAAACGCACACACACACACTCTGTCTTGAACATGCAGTCTTAATCATTCAGTCTATCTGTATATCATGTCTCCGGGTGGATTGTTTAGAGTAGAGGGGATGTTAAGGCGGTCCACCCTGTTTTATTTGTGACTGTGTGTTATTGGCGATAGTCAGGAAGGAGGCGTTAGGACTGTGGGAATTGAGTATGTGTGTGTGATGAGAGCGCAGTTCTCCTCACTCTCCGTGTCTGCTGTGAACAATAGCCATGTCTCCGGTATGGCCCATTATAGGCAGGGTGGGCGGGATGGTGTATTCTTTACCTTCCTGAAAACAGAAATACTGCAGCATGCGGCACAGAGGGCAGTTCTAGCTTCAACCTTTATTTGACATCTTCTTTTCTCAAATAGCCATTACTACGCTGACCTTTGTCCATCCGGATGTGAAATTAGTTAGTGTGAGCGAATCACTTGTCCGTTAATGGAACAGGCAGGCCAAAATGCACAGAGAAGGGTCAAAGTGATATCACAAAATATAATACGTCAAGATCTTATGTGCATATGCTGATTATGGAAATAATATAAAAAGATACAGTCGAAGTCAGAATTATAAGCCCCCCCTGGATATTTTTTCTCCAACTTTTGTTTAATGGAAAGAAGATTTTTTAACACATTTCTAAACATAATAGTTTTAATAACTCATTTCTAATAACTGATTTATTTTATCTTTGCCATGATGAGAGTAAATAATATTTGATTAGATATTTTTCAAGATACTAGTATTTAGCTTAAAGTGACATTTAAAGCCTTGACTAGGTTAATTAGGTTAGCTAGGTAAGTTAGAGTAATTAGGCAAGTCATTGTATAATGATGGTTTGCTCTGTAGACAAACGAAAACAAATATTGATAAAGAGGGCTAAAGATATTGATGCTTTAAATGATGCTTTAAAAATTTTAAAACTGCTATATATATATATATATATATATATGTGTGTGTGTGTGTGTGTGTGTGTGTGTGTGTGTGTGTGTGTGTGTATATATATATATATATATCTGTATCTATCTATCTATATATATATATATATGGATTTTTTATTTTATTATATTATATTTATATATATAAATATACAGTGCCTAATTTGTAAATTGCGAAGTCCCAGAGGTCGCGTGACATGAAGAGCGTGAGGTTGTCGGGGACAAAATTGAAGAGGGTTGGGGAGTCACAGAAGAAAGTGAAAGTGAACAGCGGACGGGGGAGGAGGGCGGTTGAGGAGAGGGATTGATAAAATGAGGTGCCGGATCAGATTTCAGAGGTTCCGGATGCGGTGTATATATATTTATCAGAATTATTAGCCCTCCTGAATTATTTGCCCCCTGTTTATTTTTTCCCCCAATTTCTGTTTAACGGAGAGAAGATTTTTCAACACATTTCTAAACATAATAGTATTAATAACTCATCTCTAATAACTGATTTATTTTATCTTTGCCATGATGACAGTAAATAATATTTGACTAGATATTTTTCAAGACACTTCTATACAGCTTAAAGTTACATTTAAAGGCTTAACTAGGTTAATTAGGTTAACTAGGCAGGTTAGGGCAATTAGGCACGTTATTGTATAACGATATTTTGTTCTGTAGACTATCGAAAAAAAAAATAGCTTAATGGGTCTAATAATTTTGACCTTAAAATGATTCATAAAAAATTTAAAAATGCTTTTATTCTAGCCGAAATAAAACAAATAAGACTTTCTCCAGAAGAAAAAATATAAATATAACATACTGTGAAAATTTCCTTGCTCTGTTAAATATCATTTGGGAAATATTTAATAAAGAAAAAAAAATCAAAGGGGGGCTAATAGTTCTGACTTCAACTGTATACAACACAGGCTCATTCTGAAAGCGTAGCCCTATATACATTTCTGGAGATTACTGTACATTACTGTATGTAGCCAGAAGTATGTATGGCTGCATTTCGTCTTTAAATGGAATGTTACGGGGAAGTATGGTGCCATTCCTTTTCATGCTTATCAGCTGTATGGACGGCTTTCCCACTGTTACCAGTTTGTTTA
This sequence comes from Danio aesculapii, assembly GCF_903798145.1. Taxonomy (NCBI): domain Eukaryota; kingdom Metazoa; phylum Chordata; class Actinopteri; order Cypriniformes; family Danionidae; genus Danio; species Danio aesculapii. Next base: position 64,763,181 of record NC_079439.1, read on the forward strand.
ATAGCTCACCATGTACGTCGGCAGACTTGAGACAAAGAGAGAAGCTGATCACAATGACAGGCTTCGAGTCTGGCAAAGAACAGTTCCAAAAAGTGGGTATGACAAAAACAGAAGCCAAAAAAGAAAATAAACAAGTAAATAACATGGTGAGAATGTGGTAAAATCTGAAAACATGGTGAAAATCAGGCAAGGGCTTTTTTTTTCCAGTTTGCTTTTGAAAACACTATCGGTTGGGTTTAGGGAAGGAGGAGGGTGGGTCAATCGATCGGTCAGTCAGTCAGTCAGTCAGTCAGTCAGTCAGTCAGTCGTCAGTTGCCTCTGGTGGATTTACGTGAGAATGGCAGGTGCGAATGGCACTCGCGAGAGAAATTTGAGATCTAAAAAAGCATACACATCAGCCTCTGGTGGATTCACAAAAACAAAAAAAAAATGCAAAAACGTAGCTCCTGGGACATATTTAGCACTCTCAGAAACGTATATAGGGGTACGTTTTTAGAATTAACCTGGATTGATCTGGGTTATTCTATACCACTTAACCCAAACTTGTCATTGTTTATTTTACAATTTTATTTTATTTTTACTATTTTATTATTATATTATATTATATTATATAAGAGATTTGCCAGTTTTATGATTTGTTGTTGTGTGTTTATGAGAAAAATATTAATTTTTGATTTAATCTGTCATTTAAAAAAAAAAAAAAAAAAGTCATTAATTGGCATAAAGTATCAAAAAAGTGCCATATTTTCATGTTTATATTCATTTTTTTCCAACATAGTATTGTTGTTTAAACTTTAAACATTTTCAATCACAGAAGCTCAAAGCATTTCCTATTTAGACTAACTGTCATTTTATGAAAGTATAAATGTCTAAGTGATTTTTATTAGTCATTTGAAAGAAATGTTATTAAACCTTCATAAAATACATCAATTATTATCGCTTTACTCAAACCAATACCTAATAAACACAGTAAATCCAGAGAAAAAGGGAATAAATACTTTACATTATTAGAAATTTTTAAATATGTTGTCAGTAGTTTAATAAATCATAAATAAATCATAAAAATTCTGAAGTGGATATTAATTAATTTATTTATTTAAGCATTTATGCATTTATTTATTTATTAATTTATGCATTTTATTTTTTAATTAATTAGTTATTTATTTACGCATTTATTTACGCATTTATTTATGCTTTTATTTATTTATGCATTTATTTATTTATGTATTTATTTATTTATTAATCTATGTATTTACCTGCATATTCATGCATTTATTTATTTATGCATTTATTTATTTATGCATTTACTTATTTATGCATTTACTTATTTAATAATTTAGTTATTTATTTATGCATTTATTTATTTTTTAAATTATTTATTTGTGCATTTATTCATTTTTTAATAATTTTATTAATTTATTTAATTATTTATGCAATTATTTATTTATTTATACATTTATTTATTTATTTATTCATTCATTCATTCATTTATGCATTTATTTATAGATTAATTCAAGCATTTATTATTTTCATTATATTATATTGTATTGTATTGTATTATATTATTTTATTTTATTTTCTTTTATTGTATTTTATTTTATTGTATTTTATTTTATTTTATATTATCTTCTTTTCTTGTTTTTAAACAGTTAACAGCACTCTATTTATGCAGTTCACATATGGCTGACATATATCAGGGTACATGTGGGTGTTAACATCCCCCAGAGTCAGGCAATGTTAAAAAAAAACACACTTATAACAGCCTCGGGATGAAGAAATTCACACTTCTGTCTCCTCCTTTCCAGTTCCTGCAGACAAGCTGCGGCTCTACATATCCTACTGGATAGAGGTGAGATCCTGCATCCAACCATCGCACCGACCCACTCTTACCACACAGATCTCTGCTCCCACACCACATTACAAGACCTCATCATCCTTAACACTGCACGCCTGATGTAATGTGTTTCCTATCAAAAGGTTGACCTAACAGGATGGCCCTGCGGTAAACATTTACAGGATGTGAACGCTGAGCGGCTGTTAAATGCAGGGTCTCTTTGCGTCGTCAGGGGGGCTTACGTCACATGTTAGAGCCTTTAAAGCTGCTCTTTCTCTCCAGAGTAAACGTGCCTGAAAGACTCACTCTAGCAAACACATTCATCGACCCAGCCATCTGCCCATCTCCCTGACAACACCTCACACATACACACACACACACACACACATGAATGTGCGAGTGAGTATGATTACATCTCTTTCATGCCCTTCTACTGCATAACAGCGCATGTGGGACCTGCTTTGAAAAAAAAATTGAGGTTTGAGGTGTGTGTGTGTGTGTGTGTGTGTGAGACATATTACGACACAAATGTGTATAATGACATGGTTATGATAGGTATTACAAGGAGATAGTGACTTATGAGCACATTGCTGATGTCCCAGGCATATAAAGCATACTGAATGTTGTTTTTTTTCAGAAAGGTAACGCTTTATAATAGCTACACATTATGAATCATTTATTAAGCGTTAACAAATAGTTAATTCATTATTTGTTAAGCATTAACTCTACATTAATAGACATTAGTTTATAAATACATCTACTATTGCCGTATTCTTGACTTACAAGCACATTTATAATGTGCTTAATGATTGTATTCTCATATTTTGTTAACCTTTTGTGTACTGTTCAAATTGACTACCCTTTCGTTATGTTCGGGGTTGTTTTTGCCCCATTGACTTCCATTATAACTACATTTTTTGATTGCAAAGGCATGACACCAAATAATCATGCATTCTTGATTGTTGGTGTTTTTTCCTGTTGGGAAGAAATAAAACAACATTTTTTGCTGTCGATGTCAGTTGGCAGCATTAACCCTTTAGATAGGCCTGTGCAAAAACGTTTACAGCTTTTGGAGCTCTATGGAGTAAAACAACATTTTTGTAGTGTGTGTGTATAACTTTTTAGATCTGAGGTGAATATTTTTTATTTTCTCAAACATATCAAGGTCAGTGCGCAAAGGTCTCTCCCACACTCTCTCACACACACTGTACTTTATAACCATATAATTTCAAGCCAGAAACGAAGATTTTTGGCACTGCAACAGTAAAAATTACAAATTTGATCTCCTTTTGAAAGCCACCAACAACCAAGAATGCATGATTATATGCTGTCGTGGCTTTGCAATCAAAAAAATGTCATTATAATGAAAGTAATTGGAGCAAAAACGGCCCTGAACATCCTATTCATCCTAGAGTGTATTGTTGGATTTTTAGAAAATTTCAAAGCATTTTTTCCAAAATATGTGTCAAAATAAAATTTGTCACCAAAAATCATTCCATTTGCTGAAACACAGAGAATACTGTAGCCAGATTAAGACTCAAAATCACCCCAGAGTGGATGAAAACATCCCCAACAGCACACAGGGGTTCATGAGTCACTTTTCAATACTAAATTAAGTATTGTATTATTTACAAAGCAGTTATTTAAGAATAATTGGGTTTATTAAGGTCATTCAGAATGCGTAAGTCAATGATTAACAAAATATTCAAATTAACATTTATATTTGAAGAGTTTAGATGCAGAAACGTCCAAGTGCCGTCTAAAATTTTCATCTACAATTCGCATTTTTCTCAAGCTGTTGTGTGAAGTTTCAGTAATTTTACTATTAGTGCAAATATTATTATTATTTTCATTGCTTTTAAAGTGAAATAACTGAACATAAACATAGGAGGTTGAGAAAAATGCAAATTTTCTAGGAAATTTTTAGACAGCACTCAGGTTTTTGCGTCTGAACTCTTTAGTTATTATTATACAGGCTTTAAGTAATAGTTACTTTGGACGTTAATAAATCAACTTCATCCGGTTTTATGACCTAATCTAAGGTGAGAACTGTTTATGCTTCGTAAACCTCTTATAAATGACAATTAAATGCTTCGTATCTAACGAACAATAAATCTTTGCAATCGTATTTAAAAAATAAAATTACTGTAAACTTTAAGCATGGCTAAATAACAGGAGTATCAAAATACAAACCAATATGGATAAAAAAATGCATAAAACAATATATGATACAACATTTCAATGTTATTCAACGATGCTTAAACTATACAGTAATTTGGTAACACTTTAGTTTAAGTAACAATTCACAACAATTATTACCTGCCAATTATTCAATTTATTAGGGGTGACGCAGTGGCGCAGTAGGTAGTGCTGTCGCCTCACAGCAAGAAGGTTGCCGGTTCAAGCCTCGGCTGGGTCGGTTGGCGTTTCTGTGTGGAGTTTGCATGTACTCCCTGCGTTCGTGTGGGTTTCCTCCGGGTGCTCCGGTTTCCCCCACAGTCCAAAGACTTGCGGTACAGGTGAATTGGGTAGGCTTAATTGTCCGTAGTGTATGAGTGTGGGTGAGTGTGTATGGATGTTTCCCAGAGATGGGTTGCGGTTGAAGGGCATCCGCTGCATAAAACATATGCTGGATAAGTTGGTGGTTCATTCCGCTGTGGTGACCCCAGATTAATAAAGGATCAAAGCCGAAAAGAAAATGAATGAATGAATACATTTTTATTAGCACTTATAAAGTATGATCTTAATTTACATCCCTAATTCTACCCAATATCTAAACCTAAACTATTAAGACGCAACTAATGAGTAGTTTATTAACCTTTAAGTCTTAGTTAATGGGTTGATCGAAAATACAGTTTGTAGTATAAAAACAATGGAAACCTATGGAATGTCCCCACCATTCACAAAAACAAATCTGTGAGACACACACGCACGCACTTGTTTTGGTGGTTTATGAGGACTCTCCATTCTAAAAACCCTTTATTATTTTCCCTTACACTTAATTCACACGGGGCGTCAGCATCAACGCATCTCATTCACTTTGAATGGGTGACGTCAAACATTGCCAAACTGAATTGCGGATCCGTCAGTGGCGTCGCTCATTGCAGACGTTGGGAATTTCTTAACCTTTCAAGTGCCAACGGAAGCGTCAGCCAATCAGATCACTTTGTGCAAATACCTCAGCTCAGACAGTAGCCAGTTGCAGTTAAAATTCATTGGCTGATGCTGCTATGATAATCGCGTCAGCCCCGTCTTCAGACATGCCCTCCATGAAGCATTGACCGTGACACCCCATTTGACACCCCATTTCTCTAACCCTCCCTGTCATATTAATTTGTACTTAGATCAGGGGTATCCGAACTCGGTCCTGGAGGGTCAATGTCCTGGAGAGTTTAGCTCCGACCCTAATCAAGCACACCTGAACCAGCTAATTAAGCCCTCACTAGATATACTAGAAACTTCCTGGCACGTGTGTTGAAGCAAGTTGGAGCTAAGCAGGACACTGACCCTCCAGGACCAAGTTTGGACACCCCTCACTTAAATCAACAAAACCAGTATTCAATTCAATTCACCTTTATTTGTATAGCGCTTTTACAATGTAGATTGTGTCAAAGCAGCTTCACATGAAAGGTCATAGTAAATTGAATCCGTGTCAGTTCAGTTCACTGAGAGTCCAAACACAGTACACACACATACACACTTGAACAGCTGGCTTTATTGGGATTCCAATAGACATAATGATTATTATACTGTACAGACTGTACATTCAGTCCTCTTTTCCCAACCCTTCTGCCAAACCCAACAGTTATGAGGAATTTTAACATTTTCGGAATACTTAATTCTGTGTGATTTGAGCCGTTTTGGCCAAAATAAATTTCCCCACGAGGGCAACATTTACTAGTATTGCTATACTAATGGGGACATTCGGTCCCCACAGTGTAAGGAATACAAGCTACGCACACAAAACACACATACATGCTAAGTGACACACACATAAAAGTCAGAGTGAGTATGATTACATACATTTTCTTCCCTTCTCCCGTATAACAACGCATGGCACTGAGCTTTCTCAAGAGAGATGCTCTTTTATTGGTGGTTTGATTCCTTTTTCTCTCATATTTAATGTGACATTAATGTGTAATTGTATTCTTTGCTCACATACAAACACACACTGGTATGAATGTGTGAGTGAGTGCCATTAAATCTTATTTATGCCCTTCTCCTGCATAACAGCGCATGATACTGAGGGTTCTTATTTAAAGGAACCTGCTTTAAAGAAAAACACTCGATTCCTTTTTTCACTCAAATTTAATGAGACTGTGCTGTGCAGTGCTTTTTCCTCACAAACACACACACACGCACACACACACTGACATGAATGTGTGACTGAGTATGATTGAATCTCTTTTATGCCCTTCTCCTTCAAAAAAGCGCATGATATGAGATTTCTTATAGGTGAAACCTGCTTTAAAGGGGTGGTCTCCACTAGGATATCATATTTTAATCTTTAGTTGATGAGTAATGTAGCATCTCTGAATGTAAAAGCCCCCTTGCACACAGAGACGTTTTTTACTCGCGTTTTCCGTCGATGTTTAACGCCTCGTGACTAAATAAAGGGCGTCAATATGATAGTGCATACCAACGCGCAAAATGGCAGGCGTAAAAGCATAATTTTTAAAGAAACGCCTCTTGCTTGTTTTTTTGTTTTGACGCGCCATATCAAAACCTTCTCCACCAATCAGATTGCTACTTTTGTTCACATGCACGGAGCTGCTGAGGTTACAGTAAACAGCACTTGGAGGCGCTCAAGCGCAAAACTGTCAACGCGAGCGCACATTGAAGAAGATGCCCAGAGGCGATATGAACGTGGAGCTGCTTATTGCACTGGTGAACAATAATAATTTCTTCATCGCTAGAGCTGGAGCTGCTACTTGAACCATGCATGCATGTTTGAGTTACTAGTAACTTTAACAACAAGCATGTGAACTTCCTCTCCTCCTCTTCTTCTGTGTTATAAGCGGGATGTCTGAGGCTTAAAAGTTGTGTAGCACCATCTAACGTCAAGGAGTGATTTTGCATACTCTTCTGCCTGACGCCAGTAAAAATCGCTTGGGTTTGAATGCGGAAAAACATCTCGTAAAACGCCGACAATAAACGCAAACGAAAAGCGTCCCAGTGTGTACGAACTTTAGACGCTAAAAGTTCAATGCAAAGGGAGTCATTGGCTTTTACAGAGCCAGGCAAAGCCTACAGCGAACGAAGTTTGGGACTACAAAAAAATACATCTGGGCTGACGAGATCACAAGCGCTTCAGGTTACGTGCATTCATCACGCACATACAGCCTGCGCAGCAAAGGGGCGTGGCCAGAGGCAATGTATTGTTATAGCAGAGAAAGTTAAAATGCCATCCAAATACTGCTATTCCCACAGAGCTTGTTCTGTTTCTGTATTTGGGCTTCTAAAGGACATGACACAAAGAGAGAAGTGCTTACAATTTTATTTTAATTATGTTCCAGAGAATTATAAAAAAATATATAGCTAGCATTTGACAAAGGACAGCTTCCAGAATCTCTCTAAATTGTTTACAACCCCTTAACTAAAAAAATTTTAAATGCAAGGAATCATCCTTGAATAATTTTTTCAGTGTGAAATAAGAAGCAACATCTCTGAATGTAAAGGCCCCCTTGCACACAGAGACGTTTTTTGCTCGCGTTTTCCGTCGATGTTTAATGCCTCGTGACTAAATAAAGGGCGCCAATATGATCGTGCATACCAACGCGCAAAACGGCAGGCGTAAAAGCATAATTTTTAAAGAAACGACTCATGCTCGTTTTTTTGTTTTGACGCGCCGTATCAAAACCTTCTCCACCAATCAGATTGGCACTTTTGTTCACATGCACAGAGCTGCTGAAGTTACAGTAAACAGCACTTGGAGGCGCTCAAGCGCGAAACTGTCAACGCGAGCGCACATTGAAGAAGATGCCCAGAGGCGATATGAACGTGGAGCTGCTTATTGCTCTGGTGAACAATAATCATTTCTTCATCGCTAGAGCTGGAGCTGCTACTTGAACCATGCATGCTTGTTCGAGTTACTAGCAACTTTAACAACAAGCATGTGAACTTCCTCTCTTCCTCTTCTTCTGTGTTATAAGCGGGATGTCTGAGGCTTAAAGTTGTGTAGTGCCATCTAACGTCAAGGTGCATGTGAACTTCCTCTCTTCCTCTTCTTCTGTCTTATAAGCAGGATGTCTGAGGCTTTAAGTTGTGTAGTGCCATCTAACATCACTGCCTGACGCCGGTGAAAATCGCTTGGGTTTCAATGCGGAAAAATGTCTTGTAAAACGCTGACAATAAACGCAAACGCAAAAGCATCCCGGTGTGTACGAACTTTAGAGTCTAAAAGTTCAATGCAAAGGGAGTCATTGGTTTTTACAGAGTTAGCTTAGCAAAGCTAACTCTGTAAACACAGCAAACAAAGTTTGGGACAACAAAAAAATACATCTGGGCTGACGAGATCACAAGCGCTTCAGGTTACGTGCATTTATCACGCACATACACCCTGCGCAGCAAAGGGGCGTGGCCAGAGGCAATGTATTGTTATAGCAGAGAAAGTTAAAATGCCATCCAAATGCTGCTATTTCCACAGAGCTTGTTCTGTTTCTGTAATTGGGGTTCTAAAGGACATGACACAAAGAGAGAAGTGCTTACAATTTTATTTTAATTATGTTCCAGAGAATTATAAAAAAATATATAGCTAGCATTTGACAAAGGACAGCTTCCAGAATCTCTCTAAATTATTTACAACCACTTAACAAAAAAAAAAATTGTAAATGCAAGGAATCATCCTTGAATCATTTTTTTTCAGTGTGAAATAAGGAGCTGTGGATCGTGTATGTTTATTTGCTAAAATTGATCTATTGTCGGCGCCAGTGGTGTAGTGGTTAATGCATCAACACATGCACTCCGGTGCTCACGGCGACCCGAGCTCGATTCCGTCTTGCGGTCCTATGCCGATCCTTCCCCTCTTTGCTCCCCATGCTTTCCTGTCAATTTTCTCTACTGTCCTATCTAATAAAGGTGTAAAACCCCGAAAAAAATATTTAAAAAAAAAAAAAAAAAAAATTGATCTATTACATGTACAGTTTCTAGCGTTAACGCTACGTTAGCTACACATTCATATTTATCTGTCAAACAGCCACAATCTTCAGCAGCGTTACAGTGTCTCTTTATGCGGCCGCTTTCCCTGCGTTCTACATCTCAAATAGCGAACTCGCAAAAAATATGAGAACGTTTCATAATACTTACACATGCTTATTCTGAATATATGTGAAAGACACATGTCAGATTTTATTTTAGAGTGCAGGCGTGAGGTCGAGCTGTGTCCTCTTCATTTTCTGTCTGACTCAGGCTCAAACTGATACAGATAACAGTTAAACTGACATCAATAAGAAAGCAGGCGAGGGCTTTTCTTTTTCTGGATTGCCTTTGAAAACTGTCTGTTGGGTTTAGGGAAGTGGGTGGATGTTGGTCAATCGGTGCTTTTGGAAACATTGATTGGGCTTAGGGAAGGAGGAGGGGGGGTCAGTTGATCGTTCAGTCAGTCAGTCAACAGCGGCCTCTAGTGGATTTACACGAGAACAGCAGGCGCGAATGGCACTCTCGAGAGAAATTTGAGATCTCAAAAAGCATACACAACGACCTCTGGTGGATTCTCGAAAACAAAAACTTAAAAAACTTAGCTCCTAGAACGTATTTGGCGCTCTCCAGAAATGTTTATAGCAATACGCTTTCATAATGAGCCTGGGTTGAGAATGTCATATATGTAATTTGCATATATTGCGATATATCGGATTTCTGTATGGGTGTGCTCTTTCCCCCTTTCTCTCTTTCTCTCTCTCTCTCTCTCTCTCTCTCTCTCTCTCTCTCTCTCTCTCTCTCACACACATACACATACACACACACACATACACTGACATATGTGACATATGATTACATCTCTTTTCTTCCCTCCATTTCTTTGTCCCTCATATTTAATGTGACTTTGATGTGTAAGTGTATTCTTTATCTAGCACACAAACACACACTGGTATGAATGTGTGAGTGAGTGCCGTTAAATCTCTTTTATGCCTTTCTCCTTTATAAAAGCGCATGATACTGGGTTTTCTTATTTATAGGTGAAACCTACTGTAAAACATGTTATAATTCTGTTGACTATGCTCTGTAATTGTTTTTTCTCTCTCTTTCTAACACAGACACACACACAGACACACGCACACATATACTTGTATATATGGTTTACAAGGACTCTCCATACTCTCCATACTCCATACATAATGTATTTTATACAGTACAACTGTTTTATGCTATATATCGCTAATTTATAATGTCAAAATCCCCGTTAGGTATGATTTTTAAGTGTTTTGAGTTATAAACAATGTTGGGATGAATGCAATATATTACAGTCTTAAGTCACTTAAATAAAAAGTAACTAAATGTGTTACTTAGTTATTTTTTAAGGAAAGTAATGTGAAGCATGTGTTGATATTTTTGCGTTTCTTTTTTTGTTTAAACAGTAAGATATGCTTAAAATTGTAGTATATGACTATTTAGAATCCAACATGGAAATCATTTTTATTTGTTATTGGCATTGGTTGTTTTGAAATTCAAATGGCACTTACATGCCTGTGTTTTTATTTCTGAAATAAATATGGCGTTACGTGATTAATCATGATTAATTACAAAAAAAGTGTGATTAATTAGTTAATTTTTTTAATCATTTGACAGCCCTAATTAAAACTATGATGTTTAGAAATGTTTCGAAATTATCTTCCCTCTGTTAATTAGAAATTGGAGAAAAAATGATAATTCAGAAGGGCTAATAAGTCTGACTTGAACTGTATGCAAGTGACCATGATTACATCTCTTCCCTCCTCCAGCATAACAGCGCATGACACTGAGGTTTCTCTAAAGAGACGCTCTTTCATAGGTGGAACCTGCTTTAAGAAGAAGAAAAAAACGATTGGTTCCTCTCTTTTTTTTTCCTGAAATGAATTAGGCTGTGATGAGTAATTGTGTCCATCCTCTCATGATCACTGCCTCAGATGTGCTATACACTCTGTCTTTGTGTGTGTGTGTGTCTGTAGAGAACCGAGTGTCTGTTCAGCCTGGAAGCCTTTTCATCGGAGCAGAAGAGGAGGGTCGTGCAGTGTCTGAGAGACAATATTGACAAGCAGCTCGCCCTGAGGGACAGAATAGGCCCTGACCAGGTACTAAATCAAATACAAGCACACTCGCTCGCTAAAACAGGCACTTGGGCTTGCATTGAACCACAGCCTGCCTGCATTTTTTTCTCCAGCAGTTATGGAGTATTGTTGCACAGGAGAGGTAGGGTTTTATTAAATGGAAGTAGTGTCTGTGAAATGACCTTGCGTTTCAAGAGCTGTTTTTTTTTTTTGCAATCAAATGGTTTGCTGTGGTGCTTTCTTATTGATGTCAGTGTAAAGATGTGTTTGCAGCCTGTGCTGCTTCTGTAATGTGATTGGTTCTGAGGTAAACTAGATGTGTGATGAGGACAAAATGACAGTGAGTTGGTAAATCGGGAATTAATTGGTTTGATGAAAAATCTGTGTGGTTAAAGGGCAGAGGTTGTATTAATTTTGATTTAAAGGTGTTTTCTTTATTGCTTTTGTAACAATAAGTAATAAGAAATATTTTTATTGGTATTTATATCATTTTAATACATATAAATAGCATGCATGAGACAAGGAATATGTATTAAAGACCCAAATGTTATCACTTGTTGAGCTCATTTTTCCTGATATATATTTTTTTATATTTTCATATTACAAAAGGATGTTGAGTCTAGTGATATGGTATGGTATATTTTTTAAATAATGTTTTTATTTATTTTTTATTTTAGTTTGGGCTTCTTAATTGAGGTTTTATTTTAAAGCATAGTGTCTGTAAAGATTTTTTTGTAAAGATGTTTTAGATAAGGGGTTTGGAGGACATTTAAAATGTTTTTTTATATAATATATGTATATTTTATTTTAATATGACATAAAAATATAAACATAAATAATTTATTTTACCATTTTGAGTTTTATAAATACAATAACAACAAATAAATGAAAACATATATAGTTAATTAATTATTAATAAATATTATTTTGTTTCATTTGTTTTATTGTTATTTTATTTGATTTAAATAAATACTTTTTTATTTTATTTTATTTATTTTATTATTTTCTTTTTTCTTTTCTTTTCTTTTCTTTTCTTTTCTTTTCTTTTCTTTTCTTTTCTTTTCTTATCTTATCTTTTTTTATCTTATCTAGAAGATTAGACTGTTTTGGATACTCCATACCCAAATGGCATCAGTTGTTAAGCTCATTTTTTAACATTTTTCTAATCTAAATTTTTATATTTTCATATTACAATAGGATCTTGGGTCCATTGATATGGTACTATCATTAAGATGCTAGTACATTTTTTATAATGTTTGTATTTATTTTTTTATTTATTCATGCATTCATTTTTTATTTTATTTTTAAGTGTATTTTGTTACTGTTCTTTTTAATTAAGGTTTTTATTTTAATGTTTGTAAAGGTTTTTTAAAGATATTTTACAGAGTTTAAAGTCCTTTAGGGAAAGTTTAAGGTTTTATATACAGTTGAAGTCAGAATTATTAGCCCCCCTTGGAATTTTTTTTCTTTTTTAAATATTTCCCAAATTATGTTTAACAGAGCAAGGACATTTTCACAGTATGTCTGATAATATTTTCTCTTCTGGAGAAAGTCTTATTTGTTTTATTTCAGCTAGAATAAAAACAGTTTTAATTTTTTTTTTTTACTTTTTAATTTTTGTATTTCTTTTGAGGTCAAAATTATTATTAATTATTAGCCCCTTTAAGCTATATTTTTCTTTGATAGTCTACAGAACAAACCATCATTATACAATAACTTGCCTAATTACCCTAACCTGCCTAGTTAACCTAATTAACTTAAGCTGTTTAGAAGTGTCTTGAAAATTATTTGGTAAAATATTATTTACTGTCATCATGGTGAAGATAAAATAAATCAGTGATTAGAAATTAGTTATTAAAACTATTATATTTAGAAACGTGTTGAAAAATGTTCTCTATTGAACAGAAATTGGGGAAAAAAATAAACAAGAAGGGGACTTATAATATATATATATATATATATATATATATATATGTATGTATGTATGTATGTATGTATGTATGTATGTATATATATATATATATATATATATATATATATATATATATATATATATATATATATATATATATATATATATATATATATATGTATATATGTATATGTATATATATATGTATATATATATGGATGTATATAAAGCCTAATTCTGTAACACTGTAAGTACACTCACCCATCTTTTTTTAATTTTTTAAATTTATTTATTTATTTTATTGAAGATTAGACTTCCATAGCTTAGAGGTTTGGTCACCAGTGAAAATTGCTGAAATGTTTTTAAAATTATTATATATTAATAATATTAATAATAGTAATAATAATAAGTAGTAGATAGCACTGTCGCCTCACAGCAAGAAGGTCGCTGGTTCGAGCCTCGGCTGGGTCAGTTGGCATTTCTGTGTGGAGTTTGCATGTTCTCCTCATGTTCGTGTGGGTTTCCCCCACAGTTCAAAGACATGCGCTATAGGTGAGTTTGGTAGGCTAAATTGTCACAATTTACATAAAAAATGCCATATACACACCTTTAAAGTGGACTAAAATCCCACAAAGCCTAATTCTGTAACACTGTAAATACACTCACTCATCATTTTGTGCTGACTTCAACAAGCAGATAGCAGATGCTCTCTCCACTCCATAGAGAGCATGTCTGAGTTCAACATAATGTTTGTTCTTCTGTTTTTTCATTCTCTCTCTCTCTCACTTTCTCCACTGGGTGGGCGAGTGACATCAGGAGAGCAGCGACATCATCATCAGACTAGCACAAACAGACACGCGCATGTAACGGCGTGAAAGAAAGACAGTGTAGAGAGTGAGGCTGTTGTAATGCATGCTAGTATGACGGAGGACTACAGTACTTGTTGGTAAGGGCCAGACATTGCAGCTTTATAGAGGTGAGGGCATTCAATTGGTCTTTATTTTGTGGAATTCAAGATTTTTTCAGCTTTTTGTGTGTATTTTTGATTTGATTGCTGTGGTATTTCAGAATTGGTGTTAAGAGCTTGATGTACAGTATGGATTATAGGAATAGTTCCATACTGTAACATGGTATAGAAAATGCGACTGCGGTGTGAAGTAAAATCTTGTATACTGTTGTATAATGGAGTTGTGGCATGTTGTTATCTGCTCATATCAGTAATTGTTGTTTACCTGAGGGTGCCAGATCCTCTGTTCTGTGTGTTTTAAAGAGCTGCTGTGTTTGTGAGTCAGTCGCACCGCATGCAAACTACTTTATGAGCTGATAAGATGTGTATGGCGCATGAATACATTAACCTTTTGCTTTATGGTATAGAGATACAATTCTCAAGGTCTTTTCTTTTTCATTTTCTCGATCTGCTTTTTCCTTTTCCCTGTGGAGCAGTAGAACACAATACTCAATATAATGCAGTATCGATGTTTCGTTCTCTCGCATTTGCTTTCTGTCTCTCTCGCTCTCTCACAGTTCAATTCAGTTCATTTTGCTTTATTGGCCTGGCAGTATTATTTTCTTTACAGTATTGGCAATGCATTTAAACTATGTATGAAGAATATGGAGTATATTTACATCATTAACAATAATAAAATCTGCAATAAATGAGAAATAAATGACAGTTCTATTGTCTTTACAGTATTGCCAAAGCATTTTAACTACTGTATAAAGAATATGGAGGTGTAGTTACATTATTAACAATAATAAAATCTGCAATAAATGAGAAATGTAGTATATTTACATTGTTAATGATAACAGAATGCAATAAATGAGAAATAAATGACAGTACTATTGTCTTTACAGTATTGCCAAAGCATATTAACTACTGTATTTATAAAGAATATGGAGTGTATTTACATAATTAACAATAACAAAATATGCAATAAACAAGAAATGTAATATATTAACACCATAAATGATAACAAAATGCCATAAATGAGAAATAAATGACAGTTCTATTGTCTTTACAGTATTGCCAAAGCATTTTAACTATGTATAAAGAACATGGAGGTGTATTTACATTATTAACAATAATAAAATAGGCAGTAAACGAGAAATGGAATATATTTACATCATTAACAATCATAACAAATGCAATAAAAGAGAAATAGATGACAGTACTATTGCCTTTACAGTATTTCCGAAGCATTTTAACTACAGTATAAAGGATATGGAGTATATTTACATCATTAACAAAAATAAAATCTGCAATAAATAAGAAATGTAATATATTTACATCAATAATGAAAACAAAATGCAATAAATGAGAAATAAATGACAGTTCTATTGTCTTTAAAGTATTGCCAAAGCATATTAACTACTGTATAAAGAATATGGAGGTGTATTTACATTATTAACAATATTAAAATATGCAATAAATGAGAAATGTAGTATATTTACATTGTTAATGATAACACAATGCAATAAATGAGAAATAAATGACAGTTCTATTGTCTTTACAGTATTGCCAAAGCATTTTAACTATGTACAAAGAATATAGGGGTGTATTTACATCATTAACAATAATAAAATATGCAATAAATGAGAAATGTAGTATATTTACATTGTTAATGATAACACAATGCAATGAATAAGAAATAAATGACAGTACTATTGTCTTTACAGTATTGCCAAAGCATTTTAACTACTTTATAAAGAATATGGAGTATATTTTCATCATTAAAAATATTAATTGATGCAGTTAATGAGAAATGTAGTATATTTACATGATTGATGATAAAAAAATGCGATAAATGAGAAATAAATGACAGTACTTGCCAAAGCATATTAACTTCTGTATATATAAAGCATATGGAGTGTATTTAAATCATTAACAATTATAACAAATGCAATAAATAAAACATGTAGTATATTTACATCATTAATGATAACAGAATGCAATAAATGAGAAATGTAGTATATTTACATCATTAATGATAACAGAATGCAATAAAAGAGAAATAAATGACAGTTCTATTGTCTTTACAGTGTTGCCAAAGCATTTTAACTACTGTTTACAGGATATGGAGTATATTTACATCATTAACAATAATAACATATGCAGTGAATAGGAAATAGAATATATTTACCTCATTAACAATAATAAAATGCATTAAATAAGAAATTAATGACAAAAAACTAAATACATAAATAACAATAAAAAGGAACAAAAATATCAGACAATGCCACTATTATTAATAACAGTATTTGCGATTGTAAAGAGTGTGTAATATTTAAAATAAGGCAAATTAATTCAGTGGATTCGTCATTTCTTATGGTGTTAATGCTGTACTCATATTTTGTAGATAGTTAGGCTGTTATGTTGTATTGACGTTTCTCTGAGCCATTTAGATTAAAGAATAAATCATTTAATGATTATCTCTCACTCTGTTTCTTGTTCTCTCTCTCTCTCTCTCTCTCTCTCTGTCTCTCTCTCTCTGTCTCTCTCTCTCTCTCTCTCTCTCTCTCTCTCTCTCTCTCTCTCTCTCTCTCTCTCTCTAGTGATATGTTCTTAATGTGCTTTATTTAGATGATAATTGTAAAGATTTTGGGTTATTTTACTGATTTTTCTGTTTGATCAAAAAAAATAAAAAATAAAAATAAAAATAGTGTTTCCCTACAAATCATTTAAAAAAATCTATCTGGTTTTAAACAAAACCTCAATATAATTTTCTTTCTTTCTTTCTTTCTTTCTTTCTTTCTTTCTTTCTTTCTTTCTTTCTTTCTTTCTTTCTTTCTTTCTTTCTTTCTTTCTTTCTTTCTTACTTGCTTTTTCCTTTCTTTCCTTCTTTCTTTCTTTCTTTCTTTCTTTCTTTCTTTCTTTCTTTCTTTCTTTCTTTCTTTCTTTCTTTCCGTTCTTTCTTTCCTTTCTTTCTTTCTTTCTTTCTTTCTTTCTTTCTTTCTTTCTTACTTGCTTTTTCCTTTCTTTCCTTCTTTCTTTCTTTCTTTCTTTCTTTCTTTCTTTCTTTCTGTCTTTCTTTCTTTCTTTCTTTCTTTCTTTCTTTCTTTCTTTCTTTCTTTCCGTTCTTTCTTTCCTTTCTTTCTTTCTTTCTTTCTTTCTTTCTTTCTTTCTTTCTTTCTTTCTTTCTTTCTTTCTTTCTTTCTTTCTTTCTTTCTTTCTGTCTTTCTTTCTTTCTTTCTTTCTTTCTTTCCGTTCTTTCTTTCTTTCTTTCTTTCTTTCTTTCTTTCTTTCTTTCTTTCTTTCTTTCTTTCTTTCTTGCTTTCTAGCTTTTTTTCTTTAAGACAATAAAGACAACCCTTTAGATCATGAGGTTGGCTGACTGTTTTTCCATCCTTAAAATAGCTAAAGTGTATTTGGACACACCCTGAGTGCACCTGCGCCATTCAATTTAGACCAAGGCTGGGCAAACACTGTCCTGGGGGGCCGGTGTCCTGCAAAGTTTAGCTCCAACCTTAATTAAACACACCTGTCTATGGCTTTCTAATGATCTGGAAGACACTAGCTGCATCCGAAATCGCATACTACCATACTATGTAGTACACTACATACTATATAGTAAAAACAGTATGCGAGCCAGGTAGTATATCCAAATTCATAGAATTTGAAAAACAGAATGCAAGAAGTACCCAGATGATCTTCCTGTGAGATTCTGAAGTGCGCATCTTGTGGATGCTACCAATCCCATGATGCCCTGCTAGAGAATTAATGAATGAGAGCGATGCAACTGACGTGGGTAGGTCAGGCGATCATGACAAAATGGCGGATGTAGTACATCTGAGTTCCATTCATACTGCTCACATTCATACTGTATAGAACATACTTTTCTAAAAGTAGTAAAGTCAAATTCAAATGTACTACCTACTGACTAGATTTCGGATGCAACCACTGATTATTCAGGTGTGTTTGAATAGGGTAAGAGCAAAACTCTGCTGGAGACCAGCCCTCCAGGATAAAATTTGCCCATGCCCGCTATAGATCATGTTCATAGAGCATTAAAATAGAGCCTTAAAAATGCACAGTATTTCCAGAAACACATGGGGTGTTGATAATAAAGTGTCTGGTGCATACCAAACCTCTGGCTTGCTTGGCTGGGACTGGTCGAGTTACTCTTCAGTAGATTTGACTTCAGCAGTGTCATTTGCATTACACTGATCTAAACTGAACAGTGACATTTACACTACTGGTCAAAAGTTTGGGGTCAGTAGGATTTTTAAATGTTTTAAAATAAGCTTCTCCTGCTCACCACGGCTGCATTTATTTAATCAAAAATACAGTAAAAATGGTAAAATTGTGACATATTTTTGCACTATAAAATAACTGTTAAAAAGTAGTTTATAATTTATAGATTTTAAAGATGAATTTTCAGCTTTATTACTCCAGTCTTCAGGGTCAAATGATCCTGGAGAAATCACTCTAATATTAATAATAATGATTATAATTACTATTATTAATATTGTTATTATTAATGGTAATAGGAATAAAAGCAATAATGACTGAAGTAATAATTTCATTTGAAACTACATACAATAAGAAAGCAGTTATTTGACGTTCTAATAAATATTTTAACAAATTTAACTTTTTTTTTTACATTTAATAAATGCTGCCTTGATAAACAGAATCATAAAAAAAAAAAAAAAAAAGAAAAAAAAAAAGCAGTTGCAGTTTACTAGATCTACACCAGCATTCTATTCTCCTTTTCTTCCTGCCTGAATTGCCCGAATGCTTCACAGTTTTAAATATTATAGCTTTTACTCTCTTTTCTTCATCTATGTTATGTGTCTACAGTTGAAGTCAGAATTATTAGCCCCCCTTTGATTTATTTATTTATTTTCTTTTTTTAAATATTTTCCAAATGATGTTTAACAGAGCAAGGAAATGTCCACAGTATGTCTGAATATTTTTTTCATCTGGAGAAAGTCTTATTTGTTTTATTTCAGCTAGAATAAAAGCAGTTTTTAATTTTTGATGAACCATTTTAAGGTAAAAAATATTAGCCCCTTCAGGCTATTTTTTTCAATAGTCTACAGAACAAACCACCGTTATACAATAACTTGCCTAATTACCCTAACCTGCCTAGTTAACCTAATGAACCTAGTTAGGCCTTTAAATGTCACTGTATATTGAGAAAATATCTATTATATTGAATAATATTGAAAAATATCTAGTCAAATATTATCTACTGTCATCATGGCAAAGATAAAATAAATCAGTTATTAGAGATGAGTTATTAAAACTATTAGAAATGTTTAGAAATGTGTTGAAAAAAAATCTTCTCTCTGTTAAAAAAAATAAACATGGGGGCTAATAATTCTGCCTTCAACTGTATGTCTGGACACAATCTAGATTGTAAAAAGTGCTATACACATTAATATTTTGTATTGAATATTCCAAAAAATAAAAAAGAAAGAATGGGGTAGCTGTGGCCTAATGGTTAGAGAGGTTAACTTATTATCCAGAGGGTTGCAGAGATTGTTGTGGTGGTAGTCAATAACTAGCACTCTCATCACCCTCAATACCATGGCTGAGGTGAGCTCCTTGAACAAGGCACTGCTTCCCCAACTGCTCCCGGGTGCTGCAGCAATGGCTGCCCACTGCTCTGGGTGTGTGTTCACGGTGTGTTTTCACTGCTGTCTGTGTGCACTTGGATGGGTTAAATGCAGAGCACAATATCTTGAGTACAGGTCACCATACTTGCCCACGTCATGACTTTCACTTTCACTGTTGAATCCATTTGTAAAATGTTGATTTCACTTGACAGATGCTGGAACCAAAGGCAGCAGAACAGGCTGATCTGGGTCTCCTGGGCTTCAGTCCTCACAGTGTGTCCGAGCCGTGTTCCCCATCATGCCCTTCCGCATCGCCCATCCTGAGACGAACCAACTGCACCTCTCCAGCCCAGCGCCTGTCATACCCAGACCTACCAGACACCAACCAAACCTCTCCAACCTCTCGAGATGCCTGCAAACCTCCATACGCTGACACTTCGGAGATCTGGAAGAACAGGCAGAAAGAGGTCAAAGAGTCGGACCTGGAAAAAAGAGAACAAGGTGAAGGCGAAAGCGCTTCCGAAACCATCAGCGTTGGCGCCAGACCCACCTCTTCCTCCTCATCTTCATCACCTCTAGTCATTCCCAAGCTGTGCCTGGATCGCTCCTTCAACACAGATGCTTTGACCTCGCCATCAACTGATGATGATGATGAGGAGGAGGAAGAAGACGAGGACGACAGCGATGAAGGCTTTCTGAAGAGGAGGAGTATGGTGGAATCGTCCCCTTGTGGTGGGCAGCAGAGCGGGGGCTTGTGTGTGCAGAGATCTCTCCACAGGCGGACACACAGCGAGGGCAGTTTGCTGCAGGAGCCTCGGTCTCCTCGCTTCATCTCCGATCAGGCCATCGACTGCATTGAAGCCAAGCGCGAGACTCCGGAGCGCTGGGCCGTTCCTTCCCCGCAGACCCTGAGGAAAGAGCTCACCAAGAACGGAGGATCCGTCCACCAGATCTGCCTGCTCTTTACTGGAAGGAGGGTGTGTATTGACCTTATTCTATGATGCGGAAGTGCACTCATTTGTGCATTGTATTAATATTTCAGATCAGATGTGTAGAGCAGTGTTTCCCAACCCTGTTCCTGGAGGCACACCAACAGTACATATTTTGGATGTCTCCCTTCTCTGACCCACACTGTAAAAAATAAACCCGTAAAATTTACGGTAAAAAAACGGCAGCTGTGGTTGCCAGTATTTTACCGAAAAAATACGATACAACCTGTAAAAGTAATTTCTCATTTTTACAGTAAACTACCGTATTTCATTAATTTGCAGATGTTAATATGTCAGTATTTTGAATTTCCAACATCTACACATCTTTTGTTACGCTGTTACATAATGAACCAATGCTCATCACAAACAACTTTTCCCTCAAGCAGAAAATTGTATGTGTATAGAAGGTGCTCAGTGTCATTCACACAGCTACTAAACATTAGAATGGTAACACGCATGAAATTAAAGTCACACTGTAAAAAATAAATCTGTAAAATTTACGGTAAAAAACGGCAGCTGTGGTTGCCAGTACTTTACTGTTAAAAATACGGTACAAACCGTAAAAGTAATTTCTCATTTTTACAGTAAACTACCGTATTTTATTCATTTATAGAGGTAACATGTCTGTATTTTGAATATCCAACATCTACACATCTTTTGTTACACAGTTAGACACGTTAGCACAGCTATATGCAGGTGGTGATGAGGAAGTTACATAATGAAGCAATGCTCATCACAAACAACTTTCCCCACAAGCAGAAAAGTGTATCCGTGTATTGACGTGGTTGCCAGTATTTTACCGAAAAAATACGGTACAACCTGTAAAAGTAATTTCTCATTTTTACAGTAAACTACTGTATTTCATTCATTTGCAGATGTAATATGTCAGTATTTTGAATTTCCAACATCTACACATCTTTTGTTACACAGTTACATAATGAACCAATGCTCATCACAAACAACTTTTCCCTCAAGCAGAAAAGTGTATCAGTGTATAAAAGGTGCTCAGAGTCATTCACACAGCTACTAAACACCAGTATGGTAACACACATAAAATTAAAGTCATAAAATAAACATTGTTTATCAACATTAGATATAAGATAAATCTCTAATGTACATAACTTATAGGGAAATAACTAAAAAGATCCATATTAATGTCAACAAAAAGCATAAAAAGTGATGTACCATGCAGGGAATTCTGGGAAAGTAAATTTACGGTTATTCGCCGTATATATATTAAGGAAACATACCGTTAACTGTGTTAGGGATTTGTATTGTAGCATTTTTACAGTTTTTTACCGTTAAAATCACGGCCATTTTTTACAGTGTATGAAATAAACATTGTTTATTTTAATATTACATTAGATGTAAGATAAATCTCTAATGTACATAAATGATGGGGAAGCAACTAAAAAGATCCATAGTAATGTCAACAAAAAGCATAAAAAGTGATGTGCCATACAGGGAATTCTGGGAAAGTCAATTTACAGTTATTCGCCATATATATATTAAGGAAACATACTGTTAACCAGGTTACGGAGTTTTACTGTAGCATTTTTACTGTTTTTTACTGTTGAAATCACGGCCATTTTTTACAGTTATTGAGTCTCTTCTTATGCTCTGATGATTTGATTCAGGTGTGTTTGATTAGGGAGAGGTTGAAAATGTGTACTGTTGGTGTGCCTTCAGGAACAGGGTTGGGAAACACTGGTGTAAAGTAACAAATACTCAGATTACTGTAATCAATGAGTTTTTCTCAGGAATCGTATTTTACTAAGTCGTTTTATAAATGTGTACTTTTACATTCCCTTGATTACATTTTTAGTGCTGTATCTGCACTTTTACTCCACTCATTTCCTTCAATCTGCACTCACCACTTTATTTTTATTTGTCTATGGGGATTGGCTGAGTAGAAAAGTCAGTTATGCGACTTCTGCCCAATCAAATCGCACATAGAAACTAAATTGCATCATGCAGAACAACCTCAAGATATGTGCACTTTATAAATGCCGCTAACCATTTGGAAGCATTAAAAGTGTCCAAGAAGATGTCTGAAAAGTCATTAGACTGCATGTCACTGATGAGAAGATGACGAATGTCTAATGTATGACGACTGAAATTGGCCTTAAACAATCTGTAATGCACTACAGAATGTTAAGTTTTCACACAAACTGCATGTAAACACATCAGATTTGAACAATGTAATACTCTCTACTCACAACTCTTGAGTACTTTTTGAAGGGCTACTTTTTACTCCTACTTTGAATAGTATTTACAGCAGATACTGTTACTCTACTTGCACTACATTTTGGGCAAGTAATAGTACTTTTACTTGAGTAATCTTTTTCAGTACTCTTTCCACCACTGCTTTCGATTCAGTTGCCTATGGGAGAAATTATTAGGAATAATAAACAGCAGAAAACGCTCAAACTGCTTGCTCCGCAAACAAGTGTGTTCATGACTATACTTAAAACATAGAATAAAATAATAAGAAAAGATTAGAAGCACAGCAAACTCGTTTTATTGTCTAAAAATCAATGGAAGTGAATGATACCGGATGTTTGGGCCAAACAGATTCAAATGATGGCGCCCGCTCGTACATGAAAAATAAGGTAAATTTTAGAGGAGTAACTGTCTGTCACTGGGGCAGTACCTTTTTAAAGGTACACATTTGTACCTAAAGGGTCCATATTGGTATCTTAAAGGGACAGTTCACCCCAAAAAATTCTGTCATCATTTACAAAATCTATATTTGTGTTTCTTTCTTCTGCTGAACGCAATAAAACGTATTTTGAAAATGCTGGTTGCCACTTTAGGGTTGAAGCAAACCTGTTTGAGACCTATGATCTAAAGAATGCTGATAGCTGGCACCCATCAAATTACATAGTAGTAAATGGGTGCCAGCTATCAGCATTCTTTAGATCATAGGTCTCAAACTTTATTCCTGGAGGGCCGCAGATCTGCAGAGTTTTGCTTCAACCCTGATCAAACACAGCTGATCCAACTAATGAAGGTGTTCATGACTCTTTTGAAGACCTCAATTATTTGGATCAGCTGTGTTTGATAGGGTTGAAGCAAAACTGTGCAGAGCTGCAGTCCTCCAGGAGTTTGAGACCTATGCTGTAGAATATCTTTCATGTTTATCAGAAGAAAGAAACCCATAAAAGTTTTAGACCGCATGAGGAAGAGTAGACGATGAGGTCATTTTTCATTTTTGGGTGAACTATCCCTTTAAAGGTGCAAATTAGTACCTAAACAGTACAAATGTGTATCTTTTTGAAAAGGGACTGCCTCAGTAACAGCTTTTATCTTTATTGTTGAGAGTGTTTGTGTATAACTTAATTATTAATTAGCTTTACATGCCTAACTAAATCCTAAGACCAAACATTCTGCATACTTAGTATGTCCAGTGCTTATTAACATACAGTTTTGACAATTATTTACTCTTTTCTGAAAATTTTATTTAATTATTTTAAACACTTTTATTTAAGATTTTTCAGGATTTTTTTTTTCAGAGCAAGCCCTTCCCCAACAATTTAACCTCTTACTGATGAGGGAATACATGAAAAATGATATTATAAAATTGCAAAATAAAATTAGAAAAATAATACAAAATAAAAAAAAATAAAATAAAAAGCTACTGCCATCATAATTACTTTTCAGAGGATACATTTGTACATCAAGTTACATCATGTTACATTGTAGTTACCTCAGATTACATTGGTGACAGGTTTAGTGACCTTTAAATATACATATCTAAATATGTTGTAACACTTTTCCACTCCTTCAGAAAAATATCAGTCTCCATTTGTAGACATGCAGTCATTTTTTCTTTACATAGACATGTTTAAGTCTCTAAATCCACTGAGCCACCTTTAGAGAACCTTTTTCTATCCAATGTATTGTTATCATTTTTTTTCGCAACCAGTAATAATATCCTAAGTACAAATCTTGTTTCTTCATTAGACATTTCTTTGGGCAGTGCTCCCAGTAAGCACACAACTGGATCGAGGGGAATTTCTATATCTAATATCTTAGCTATTTCTTTTTCTACAATTTACCAAAATTCTCGAATTTTAAGGCAGTCCCAAAAAATGTGGGTATGATCTCCAATTTTATATAAAAGTATAAAATTGTAAATTGTAAAATATAAAAGTATAAAAGTTCCTCATTTTTACTTTCCTCAGAATTTTCCAAATTCTTTCCATAATTGACTACTAATTCCTGTGACAATGACATTTTAATTAATGTTTAGAAGAGCACTGAAATTTTGAAATAATTGTAATTTTTGATTGGCTACAGAACAAACCATTGTTGTCTAATGACTTGCTTAATTAACTTCATCCCTTTAAGCTGAATACTAGTAACTTGAAAATTAAGTAGTAACATTATGTACTGTCATCATGGCAAAGACAAAAGAAATTAGTTAGGGATTAAAACAATTATGTTTAAAAATTTGCTGAAAAACATTTATTGTTCAATCTTGGGAACTTTCAGAGGAGGGCAATAAAATTGTATTTTATTTCACAGGAGGGCTAATAAATTCTTCAATTGTATATAAAAAATATATGATGACACTACATTTTATTGTTATTTTAAAAAATGTCTTATGTTATTTCTTAAGTCTTTCAGCTGCAGAAATATGCCAGTAAAACAGCTTATAAACAATAGCATAGCATTAGACCTTATTCAGTGTCCACAGCTCGCAAGTTCACTAGAGACTCCCAAAATGAACTCTAGAGAACAGCATTTCCCCTCATATTAATTATAGCATTTATTAGCCTATATATTTGTTCTGCAAGTTCAAAATCTGGTTCAAAATTAAAGGCCACCTTTACTAAATGGGTCAAATTAGCATAAGAGTGTACTGCAATACAGCTAACTTTAATAACTCCTGTTGCATGATTGATTTAAATACTCTCTTCCTATGCATTTTTAACCTGAAAGGGAAGCTCCTACATGTGAGTATGCTATAACTTCAGTCTGTGTGCATTTTCATTCCTAGTCTTTCTCTGATTGTTCTAACATTGTTTTGTGTTGGTACAAACTATGAATGAATCTTTTTTTTTTTTTCCAAAATGATGATTCGCACTTACAGATTTTTAGATTAACACTACAGTTCAATCAATTAAAGATATATCTTTTATGAATCTTCCACAGGTTTGTGGCAAGCCGAACTGTAAATGTGACATGGGAAAAACTGGTGTCAAAAAGAAGAAGTCCAAGAATTTGTGAGTCTAACTACTTTCTGTGCTCTACTTCATTTGCATTTTTATTGAATAAACCTCAATAAATTGTCAAGAATCGGTGCATTTTACCTCAAATTAATACAAAAAATACTTGTCTAAAGAAGAAAAGGATGTTTGTTGCACAAATACATTTTTGCATTATCAAAACTGTTTTATTAAAATGTAAGTTATGTAGTATTATTGTACGAAACTCTCTCAAAACTACAGAAGTCTGACATATATTTGTATCACTTTATATTACAGTTCTGTGTTGCATGTTCAGTTCAATTCAATTCAAGTTCATTTGTATAGCAATTTTCACAATAATTATTGTTTCCAAACAGCTTTACAAAATGCAAGTACATACCGGGCACTTAAAATAGTAAAAACTCGGTTCTATTCCTAACCTTAACTCTAGTAGTTAACTTTGATAACCCTATACTTTTTTAGGTAAGGAAACTGTTAGACTGTAAACTGTAGACATTAAAGACAAAACAAATAGCTCACCAGAAATCTAAAAATGTCCCATAATTTATTCCCCCTCAAGTTCCCAGCTGGCACACAATGTCATAAGATGTTTTTAATATTAGGTTAGATTTAGGTTGTGAAGTCGAGTGACCAAAATTCAATGTCTATCTAGCGAAGCACAATGTTATTTTGATGTCCAATAAAGACATTGATATTAACGTTGACATTTGGTTGATTTTAGATTGTGTTAAAAAATGTGACCAAAATCCAAGGTCTAGCCAACATCTTAAACCAACGTCATATTGACGTCAAATACTGACATTTATTTGTCAGGTATGGCAACCAAAATCCAACGTCTGATAGACGTCATCGTGGTAACATTCACACAATGTAAAGCTGTAACATCATTAGACGTTGATATTTGGTTGATTTTAGGTTGTGTTAGAACAGTGGTGGTCAAACTCGGTCCTGGACGGCCGGTGTTTTGCACAGTTTAGCTCAAACTCTAATCAAACACACCTGCTTATAGATTTCTAGTGATCTTGAATACACTAATTAGCATGTTCAGATGTGTTTGATTAGCGTTGGAGCTAAAGTCTGCTGGACACCAGCCCTCCAGAAAAGAGTTTGCCCACCTTGCGTTAGAAAGTGACCAAAATCTAACGTCGAGTCAACATCTTAAACCAAAGTCATATTGATGTCAAAAACAGACATTCATTCATCAGGTATGGCAACCAAAATCCAAAGACTGGTAGACGTCAAAGTGGTAACGTCTACACAGCGTCGAGCTGTAACATCATTAGACGTTGATATTTGGTTGATTTTAGGTTGTGTTGGAAAGTGACCAAAATCCAGCGTCGGGCCAACATCTTAAACCAACGTCATATTGATGTCAAATACTGACGTTTATTCGTCAGGTATGGCAACCAAAATCCAACGTTTGATTGACGTCAAAGTGGTAACGTCCACACAATGTGAAGCTGCAACATCATTAGATGTTGGTATTTGGATGATTTTAGGTTGGATGTTGGACATTGACGTCAACGCAATTTTAATTTCCAAACAAAAATGCATCCCACGATGTTGGGGTACAACGTCAATCTGACATCATGTTGACGTCCTGTGCCTGCTGGGTTATTTTAGGTATATATGCTTTCTTCTTTCAGGTAAACCAAGTCAGTAATAATAAATATACAATATATTTAGTTTCAAGCGTTCACACTTAGATATTGCTTGATGCTATCAGCAGGTTTGGCATGCTGTCCTGGGAGAAAACCCTGAGCTTAGAAATAATTGAGCCCAGAGCTCCCGCCATATCTTTTAGCATGTAAGGGGGTTCGAGATCAGGTAGGTCTTGAGAGCTCCCCCAAGTAAAGAAGGAAACGGAGGAGATGGGGTGGAAGGGGGGATTCTTCCAAAACGAAGATAAGGCAGTAGGGTGAAACCGATTTATTTATAGTAGGCTTGAATCAGTCTGATTGGATTATTACTGATTACAGATGAGAGACCAGCCGTGATCAATCATATCACATGCTCCTCTCGAAATTAGTTTAAAAACTTTACTTAAACATGCATATTGTTCTTATAAAAAAACCTAATCGAGTCTTGAGTATTTTGGAATCTCAAATGTCACGATTCACTGCTTTACAAACCTGGAAAGAGCCAGGATTTTATTTAATATAACTCCAGTTGTGTTTGTCTGAAAGAGTAAATTATGCATTCATTTTCCTTTTTGAACTATTCTTTTAAAGTCAGCTCAGCTCCAATATGTTACCAACAAAAGCAATTTTTTATTACAGCAATAAGATTTTTGTGGAAAATGTGCCTCGTTAGCATAAAACTAATCTTTGAAGGGGCATGTCTTAATGGCTCTACAAATAGGCTTAATTCTTTTAGTTTTTCTCTTTTGATTCTACTGAAATATCATCGTTGGATGTTTAAAAGTTCTGGTGTTGTGAAAAGTAGTAATGTTTTCCATTCTCAGGAGGAAAGTGTTATTAATGCCTTTACTATCCGTGTTCCTCCTACAATAAAGCTCATGACTATAACCGGAATACATTTCCTCCCAGAAGCACTTGAGCGAACAGATAGCTAATAAATCTCCTGATGCGATGTGTTTTGTCTTGTTGAGCAGGGCCAAAGACATGAAAAACCGCCTGACGTTTCTGCGGAAGAAGACCAACGACAGACATGGAAACAATCCAGCCAGCAAGCTTGACAAAGTCCTTAAGTCAGACAAGTGAGTCCAACGTGACGCTTTTCTCTTTGACCTGAGGTGACTCTCAGCATTGCATGTCATGTTATTATTATATGTAATTATATGATTATATGTAACCTGGATTGTGTAATCAGATTCCAAAAATTGACATATAGTTAAAGTCAGAATTATTAGACCACCCCCCCCCTATAACTCATTTCTAATAACTGATTTATTTTATCTTTGCCATATTTCATCTTTGACTACAACTTTTGTCATGTAATTTTGTAATCAGTAACTAAATACAGTACCCTTCTTGAGTAATCTACCCAGTTACTAGTGCAAAAGTAACTGAAATGCAATTCAAAAGTAGTCAAATTTTTATTGTGTAATTTGTAATCTGTAACTGATTACAATTTATAAGTAACCTACCAAACTTTGTAGCACAAAAGTAGTCAAAGCTCTCTAGTGCAAAAGTAACTGAAATGTACACCAAAATTAGTTACTTTATGTAAGCATAAATGCATAATCTCTTGTTTGTAATCTGTTGTCGTGTAATTTGTAATCAGTAACTGATTCAAATTCAAAAGTAATCCACCCAACTCTCTAGTGCAAAAGTAACCGAAATGTAATCAAAAAGTGGTTTACAGACTGTTACAGTCAAATGTATATTATGCCTGTCTGTTTTGTTTGTGTGTGTGTTCGCGCTCTCTCTCTCTCTCTTTCGCTCGCTCGCTCGCTCCCTCCCTCTCTCTCTGTCAATTCTTAGGTACGCCCATTCCAGTTTCTCATTCGTCCGTGAAGATGTCAATCTCTATTCCACCCTGTGACGTCATCAACATATCTACCAATCACATTAGGAGCTCACCGTTTAAAGGGACGCGAGCGGGGAAGCTCGTTCTGCTTTTTGCTCTGTCTTGTTTGCTTTATGCTGCTTGTTTTTGTGTGTGTTTTGGCTTATGTGATGTGATATTGATGTTAGTTTAGAGTTTTGATGTTGGTCTTGTTCTTGTTGTGTTAATAGTTGTTACCGTCTTGTTTGTGTGCTGGTAAAATTCCCCGATCTCTGGCGTCAGCCTTTCCCTGGGATTCGAGGAGTTTAGAGGTCACGTGACATACATTTTGCATCATGTAGATAACTATACTGTCTAAACACACTAGCTTAGAAGTGAGCGCCACCCGCTGTAAGTTTTTCTTCGTATTTTTGGTTAGAAGAGTAGGATTAGATATAGCGTGAAAACGCTGAAGATGTTCTGTTTGTTTATTTTCTATTAGATAGATTAGAGGGTCATAATAGCTAGATTTGGGCGTTTTGTTATATTGCTTTCATTTATTTGGCGCCACTTAATTCTCGTTTCCCCAACCATAATACGTTGATTTATTCTCTTTTGTGTGATCTTGTAAATAATACTTTTCTTTTCTGTTTGCCTTTTTACTATTGTAAATAAATTCACCTATTTTTTTTGCAGTATTTTGGTTGTTGTTTAAATTTTGCCACCTACTCACCACAAATTTTAACCACCTTTAAATGTTGCCGCTTAAACCCTAGAACTCAAACTATAAAGTCGTAACATTTAAATGGGGGCTCGTCCGGGATTTCTTTTTAATAAAAGAACCTGAAATTGTGGTAATTTTTGTGTTTGTTGGTGGCAATTGGTGTTAGTTGGTGTATTGCATATAACAGGTGTATGCGGAAGGGTATCTTGCTGTTTGTTTTGTATAGTCTGTATCATGGAGGTTTTTAGTTTGGAGGAATTTGTTACAAAACCAACTATAGAGCAGATTAATGTTTGTAGAAAGCAGGATTTAATATTGATCGCTGATCATTATCAGATTGTTGTTAACAAGCAGAGTCGCAAGGCAGAAATAAAAGGTAAGATACTGTTGAATTTACATGAGAAAAATGTTCTTCCTCTGTCAAATGTTGTGGAGGTTACTGGTGAAAATGTTAGCCAGGATGACGTTGCTGTGGCGCATCTCAGTCCGGGTGCTGAGGAGGATCCAAATGGTCAAGCTGATGTCAGCGCGGAGGCGAAGGCCGGCTTGCCAGCGTTTGATCCGTTCTCCCCGATTTCCTCTGGTTACAGAGATGACGCGCGACTAAAAGTCCGCTTAGCCCGTCTGCAGTACGAGGCACAAGAAAAAGCGCACACACGTCAGGCTGAAATAAACTTGCGTTTAGAAATACGCAAGCTAGAAATTGAGGCTGATAAAGTGATCAAGCTGCGACAGCTAGATCTGGAGGCGATGAAGATTTCTTCTGGCTCAGCTGCGCAGCCCAATTCGGCTCCTGCCTCTGTGTCCTCTGATGTGTCCCCGCCTACTGATCCAGCTCCGACCGCATTTGACATAGGTAAGCACATTGCATTAGTCCCACCATTTAGAGAATCAGAAGTAGATTCTTATTTTTGTGCATTTGAGCGGATAGCCATTTCTTTACGTTGGCCTAAAGAGGTTTGGTCACTATTGCTCCAGTGCAAGTTGTTTGGTAAAGCTCAAGAGGTTTGCTCTACTCTGTCAGTTGAGGATAGCTTAAAATATGAAAATGTCAAGTCTGCAATTTTGCGAGTTTATGAGCTTGTTCCAGAAGCCTATAGACAGCGATTCAGAGCATCTAAGAAAACGTCTGCACAGACTTTTGTTGAATTCGCAAGAGAGAAGGGAATCTTGTTTGATAAGTGGTGCAGCGCTAGTAAGGTGGCTGATTTTAACTCACTGCGGGAACTGATGTTAATGGAAGAATTTAAAAATTGTTTGCCCGAGCGAGTTGTTGTCTATCTAAATGAACAGAAGGTGACTTCATTGTCGCAAGCCGCTGTTCTAGCAGACGAGTTCATTTTAACTCACAAGAATGTTTTTACACCTGCACGTTCTGAGAAATCCCAACCTAATTCTTCACAAACCAGTCGAAAATCTAGCACACCCCGTGAAGAACGTGAGTGTTATTATTGTCATAAGCAGGGTCATGTAATAGCTGATTGTTTGGTTTTAAAACGGAAACAGCAGCCGCAAGTGAAAAGCGTAGGGTTTTTAAAAACTCACACTGCTTTTAATGCATCTGATGATGACCAAATTGATGACAACTACAAACCTTTTATTCTGGAAGGATTTATTTCGTTGTCTGAAAATGGTGAGGATCAGATTAAAGTAAAAATTCTTCGGGACACTGGTGCTTTGCAATCTTTTATTGTTGCAGACAAATTAAAGTTGTCGGACGACACTTTCTGTGGTTCCAGTGTGATTGTGCAGGGCATTGAGATGAATTGCATCAAAGCGCCGCTGCATCGTATACACTTGAAGAGTGATCTGTGTACAGGATTTGTGAGGGTGGCTGTGCGCCCGTCACTTCCTGTGAAGGGCATAGATGTTATTCTTGGAAATGATCTGGCAGGAGGAAAAGTAATGCCAGTGTTAGAAGTAACAGAAAAACCAGATTTGTGTGCTCAATCGGATTTGACT
The DNA here is from genome assembly GCF_903798145.1 of Danio aesculapii. NCBI lineage: Eukaryota > Metazoa > Chordata > Actinopteri > Cypriniformes > Danionidae > Danio > Danio aesculapii. The sequence continues at coordinate 64,795,068 of NC_079439.1, forward strand.
GACGCTTACCCCGATGTTTTCCCTGCGTGCGCAGTTACGCGCGCGCAGTCGCGCAAGATGGGTAGTGAAATTGAGTTGGCTGATTCATTTTTCTCTCCTCTGCTATCTGATGAGAAAATTCCTGATTCTAACACATCCAAAGAAAAACAAAACACAGAGAATGTTGATGTAAGTGTGACTGATACGGAAACGTTAAAGTTACCTGTATCACGAGAGAAAATAATTGTTGCTCAAAAAGAGGATAAATCTCTTGCTCCTATTTTCAATTCCGTTGTCACAACAGATGTGATAAAAGAAATGAAAAGTGGATTTTTCATTGACAATGAGTTACTGATGAGGAAATGGTGTTCAAATCCGGATAGGGATTTTGATTGGGATGCTGTGTATCAAATTGTGGTTCCATCTCCTTATCGTCAACATGTATTATATCTGGCGCATGACCATCAGCTTGCTGGCCATCTAGGAATTACAAAAACATACAACCGAATTTTGAAGCATTTCTTTTGGCCAGGTTTAAAAAAAGATGTGGTTAAATACTGTCGTGTTTGCCATACATGTCAGATAGTGGGAAAGCCAAATCAAGTGATTCCACCTGCTCCCTTGACTCCCATACCTGTGATTGGCGATCCTTTTGAACACATAATTGTGGACTGTGTGGGGCCGCTCCCCAAAACAAAATCTGGTAATCAGTTTTTGCTAACTATAATGTGTGCCGCGACTAGATTTCCAGAAGCTGTTCCCTTGAGAAAAATCACCGCACCTGTGATTGTTAAAGCTCTGATAAAATTCTTCTCTACATTTGGCCTGCCCAAAATCATTCAAAGTGATCAAGGAACGAATTTTCTATCGAAGCTTTTTAAGCAAGTTTTACAATCACTCGACATCACCCATCGTATTTCAAGCGCATATCATCCTGAGAGTCAGGGTGCGCTTGAACGCTTTCATCAAACACTCAAGTCCATGCTCCGCAAATACTGCCTGAGTACAGATAAGAACTGGGATGAAGGAGTCCCTTTGGTTTTATTTGCTGCGAGAGAAACAATTCAAGAATCGCTTGGATATAGCCCAGCTGAGCTCGTATTTTCTCACGAAATTAGAGGTCCGTTAAAAGTCTTAAAAGAACGCATGTTGTCTGTTGAGACCAGTAAGAAAACTAACATATTAGATTATGTTAGTCAGTTTCGTGATCGTTTACACTCAGCGTGTAAACTGGCTAAAGAATCTTTGGCCAGTGCACAGAAAGGTATGAAGCGCAAGTACGACAGAAAGGCTGTTGCGCGCTCATTCGTTGTTGGAGATAAAGTTCTCGTACTTTTACCAGTACCCGGTTCTTCACTTTCTGCTCGTTTCGCCGGTCCGTACGAAATTAAAAAGAAAATGAGTGAGACTGATTATATGATTCATACACCCGATAGGAAACGTCAAACCCGCGTGTGTCATATTAATATGCTCAAAGCATACCATTCCAAAGAGACAGGTAAGGATGTGCCCGTGTCAAATACGGAATCCGTTGTTTCCACTGTTGTTGCAGTTGCGGAACAGATTTCTGCTGTGATGTCAGATGCTGATGACGGTGTAATTCTTCGTGACCTTCCCCAATCATCTGTGAGGTTAGTCAATTCAGAACTTTTGAGTGATCTAAATTCATATCTCAAACATTTGCCTGCTGATCAGAAAATTGATATCATTAAGTTAATATCTGATTTTAACTGTTTGTTTAATGATGTTCCATCCCAAACAAATGTGTTAAAACACGATATTAATGTGGATGGCGCGCGTCCAATAAAGCAGCACCCATATCGTTTGAATATGGTTAAAAGATCCATTATGCGTCAAGAAGTAAACTACTTGCTTGAAAATAAATTGGCAAAACCTAGCAGTAGCCCTTGGAGTTCACCGTGCTTGCTGGTCCCTAAACCAGATGGAACGTACAGATTTTGTACTGATTACCGAAAGGTTAACGCAGTCACTGTCCCAGACAGCTATCCTTTACCACGCATGGAGGACTGCGTTGACAACGTCGGTTCTGCACGGTTTGTCTCTAAATTAGACATGCTGAAAGGTTACTGGCAAATTCCACTCACTGATAGAGCTTCTGACATCTCAGCATTCGTCACTCCAGATTCATTTACGCAATATACTTCGATGGCTTTCGGTCTTAGAAACGCACCCGCGACGTTTCAACGTCTAGTAAATACGGTGTTGGCAGATGTACCAAACTGTAGCGCATATCTCGATGATGTAGTAGTTTATTCCATGAGCTGGCGTGATCATGTGAATTCGTTAAGGGAAATATTTACACGACTTTCTAACGCATCTCTGACACTGAATTTAGCTAAATGTGAGTTCGGCCAAGCGACTGTCACATACCTGGGCAAGGAGGTTGGACAAGGTCAAGTTCGCCCTGTAGATGCGAAAGTAACTGCTATTTCACAGTTTCCAGTCCCCACCACTCGCCGAGAACTACGGAGGTTCTTGGGTATGGCCGGTTATTACCGCAGTTTTTGCAAAAACTTTTCTACTGTGGTTAACCCCTTAACATCCTTACTTAGCCCTTCTACATCGTATGTATGGTCTGATGCTTGTCAAAGTGCCTTTGATAGTGTGAAAGCACTGTTATGTAATGCACCTGTTCTTGCCGCTCCTGACTGTGCATCACCATTTAAGCTTGAGATTGATGCAAGTGCTGTGGGTTCTGGTGCAGTACTCCTCCAGGAAGATGAAACTGGTATTGACCATCCTGTTAGCTATTTCTCTCGTAAGTTTAATAAACATCAGCTCAATTACTCTACGATTGAAAAGGAAACCCTTGCTCTGTTGTTTGCTTTGCAACACTTTGAGGTTTACATTGGTTCCAGCTGTTTACCTGTGATTGTGTATACAGATCACAATCCCCTCGTATTTTTATCCAGGATGTACAATCATAACCAACGACTGATGAGATGGTCTCTGCTAGTCCAGAATTATAATTTGGATATTAGACATAAAAAAGGCATTGATAATGTTATGGCGGATGCCCTGTCTAGAGTTTAATTTTTTTTCTCTCTCTGGTTTATTTTAACAAACAGGTTTGTTCTTGAGGGTCAGGGTGTTACAGTCAAATGTATATTATGCCTGTCTGTTTTGTTTGTGTGTGTGTTCGCGCTCTCTCTCTCTCTCTTTCGCTCGCTCGCTCGCTCCCTCCCTCTCTCTCTGTCAATTCTTAGGTACGCCCATTCCAGTTTCCCATTCGTCCGTGAAGATGTCAATCTCTATTCCACCCTGTGACGTCATCAACATCTCTACCAATCACATTAGGAGCTCACCGTTTAAAGGGACGCGAGCGGGGAAGCTCGTTCTGCTTTTTGCTCTGTCTTGTTTGTCTTATGCTGCTTGCTTTGTGTGTGTGTTTTGGCTTATGTGATGTGATATTGATGTTAGTTTAGAGTTTTGATGTTGGTCTTGTTCTTGTTGTGTTAATAGTTGTTACCGTCTTGTTTGTGTGCTGGTAAAATTCCCCGATCTCTGGCGTCAGCCTTTCCCTGGGATTCGAGGAGTTTAGAGGTCACGTGACATACATTTTGCATCATGTAGATAACTATACTGTCTAAACACACTAGCTTAGAAGTGAGCGCCACCCGCTGTAAGTTTTCTTCGTATTTTTGGTTAGAAGAGTAGGATTAGATATAGCGTGAAAACGCTGAAGATGTTCTGTTTGTTTATTTTCTATTAGATAGATTAGAGGGTCATAATAGCTAGATTTGGGCGTTTTGTTATATTGCTTTCATTTATTTGGCGCCACTTAATTCTCGTTTCCCCAACCATAATACGTTGATTTATTCTCTTTTGTGTGATCTTGTAAATAATACTTTTCTTTTCTGTTTGCCTTTTTACTATTGTAAATAAATTCACCTATTTTTTTTGCAGTATTTTGGTTGTTGTTTAAATTTTGCCACCTACTCACCACAAATTTTAACCACCTTTAAATGTTGCCGCTTAAACCCTAGAACAAAACTATAAAGTCGTAACACAGACATTAGACTAAAACTTTTGTCATGTAATCTGAAACTGATTACAATTTATAAGTAATCAATTGACTCTAAGTAAGAGTCAAAATGTAATCCAAAAGTAGTCAGTTACATTATCATAAATGCGTAATTAAAGAGATTATGTTACAGACTACAACTTTTGTCATGTAATTTTGTAATCGGTAACTAAATACAGTACCCTTCTTAAGTAATCTACCCGGTTACTAGTGCAAAAGTAACTGAAATGCAATTCAAAAGTAGTCAAATTGTATAAGCATAAATGCATAATCTCAGACATTATATAACTGACTACAACTTTTGTCATGTTTTTTAGTCAATAACTGATTGATTTGACTGAATTTTGTAATTAGTAACTGATTTGATTTCATAAGTAATCCACACCAGCTCTCTAGTGCAAAAGTAACTGAAATGTAATCCAAAAGTGGTGAGATTACATTACTGACTACAGCTTTTGTCATGTAATCTGTAACTGATTACTATTTATAAGTAATCTATTTAGTCTAAGTGAATAAGTCAAAATGTAATCCAAAAGTAGTCAGTTACATTACCATAAATGGGTAAATAGAGAATATATAACCAATTACAACTTTTGTCATGTAATTTGCAATCGGTAACTTATTACCTGTCTCAAGTAATCTACCCAGCTCGCTAGTGCAAAAGTAACTGAAATGTAATCCAAAAGTAGTGAAATTATGTAAGCATAAATACATAATCTCTGAGATTATATTACTGATTAAAAGTTTTGTCATGTAATTTTGTAATTAGTAACTGATTTGAATTCCAAAGTAATCTACACCAGCACTATAGTGCAAAGGTACCCGAAATGTAATCCAAAAGTAGTGAGATTACGTTACTATAAATGTGATCTCAGAGATCATATTACCAGCTACAACTTTTGTCATGTAATTTTTTAGTCAGTAACTGATTTGAATCCATAAGTAATCCACCCTGCTCTCTAGTGTAAAAGTAACTGAAATGTAATCCAAAAGTAGAGATTACATTACCATAAGTGCGTTTTAATCAGTAAATGACTGCAATTCTGAATATCACAATTACCGAGAGTCATTGAAAAATATTAAATGGTGAATAAGACCAGGGCTTGAGCATACAATCCAAACAACATGTGACGTTTTTGAGTTATTGAGTAGATGGCCTATTTGCTGCGCTATAATTATCTGTGAATGGATCATTAGCGTGACTCATGGCTTTGTTGACGGCTCTGTCTGCTCATCCACAGGCCCGCTCCGGAGGAAGCGCTCAAATGGGCAGAGTCTCTCGACACGCTGCTTTCTCACAAATGTAAGTCACGTTTTCATATGAAGCGACAGCTGTGTTGATCGACGCTCTCGTAAACCGTGCACTTTATCCACGTTAACCTCAGCTCCTGCATCCCAATCCAGATTTACCCCCGATTCTTAATACTTGGGTTTTTTAATGAGTGCTGGAGTCATTTTGCTTATTTATTTATTTTTTTTAGATGGCCTGGCGGTTTTCCGTTCCTTCCTACAAACAGAGTTCAGTGAGGAGAATCTAGACTTCTGGCTGGCGTGTGAGGACTTCAAGAAGATTAAATCACTGTCTAAAATGACCTCCAGAGCAAAGAAGATATTCACAGAGTACATCTCTATACAGTCCTGCAAAGAGGTATGATGAAGGCATAACCTGATTTTACCAATAGTTCCACAATATTTTGAGCACAAGTTTACATCGTATTTTAAGTTTCGGCTTACAGTCAGGGTTAGTGCTTCTACATCACTGTGATTCACTTCAGATTTTAGTGATAAGTAGGCCCACACCGAATCTGAACCCGCAGATTTTTAGCCCATCATTGATTCTGTTTATTTACTTGTGTAAATGTGTGTAAATTTATATTTATTCAGTTTTTAAATTAATTTTAATAATATTATTGACTAATATGATTCATATGATTTACTTACAATATAGTTTGTAAAGTAATATTTTTTGTCTTTTAATAGATATATTACATGAGAGACTTGCTTTGTTTACCAAATAAAGTGGATCTAATTGGATTTGCATTGTAAACATTAAATACAAGTTAAAAATGTATTACTTTTTATTTCATGTTTTAGTTATGATACTTCCCAAATCATTCAGCATAAATCTGCAGAGTTTTAACAGAATTCTGCGCAGAAATAGCAAAACATGTCAGCAGATTCCGTCTGGCCCTAGTGATACAGTATGTTACAGTTAGAGTTAGGTTTAGGGATTAGGTTTGGATTAAATGTTTGGATAAGAGTTATGTTTCAGGATCAGCAAACTATGTTGACACTGGAATGCATCTCACAACAAAATCAGGGCTTGCTTTTAGAAGATTAAGAAGTAAGTGAAGATAAACATGATTTAGTAAACAAGGGTGGCACGGTGGCTCCAACACAATCTCACGGCAATTCGTAACTTTTTGATTTAGTGGCTAATTCGTACGATCTAATTCGTACAATTTAGTACGATTTGCTCATCCGCCAATGACGGTTGGGTTTAGGGGTGGGGTTAGGTGCCACGCCTCCTTTTTTAAATCGTACAATTTCATCCAACTGAACTCGTACGAATTCGTACGCATTAGCCACTAAACTGTCAAAACGTAAAATACTTACGTTTTCTCGTGAGATCAGGCTGGTGGCTCAGTGGTTAGCACTGTCGCCACTGTTCTCAGCTGGGCCAGTTGCCATTTCTGTGTGGAGTTTACATGCTCTCCCCATGCTCATGTGGGTTTCCCCTGCGTACAAAAAAAGTCCAAAAGTGAAGAATTGATGTTATTTATTACCTGGTTGTTCAAGCTACCTCACAGATGTGCTTTTTTGTTAACAGAGTTGTTGAATGTTAAAATAAGGTGAATTAAATAAAAAAGGAACATCCTGGATCTGTTTCTTTGCTCTTCTTTATTCTTTTTCTTGTGTATTATAGAAGTATCGGATCAGTTTCGGTAGATCAGGGCTCAGGAACCTTTTTGCAGCAAAGAGCCATTTCAGATTTTTTTTATCAAATGCGTTTTTTAAAGAGCCATATGGGGGGTGTGTGTATATAACAAAACCATTATTTATTTTTAAACAAAACCCTTATTTATGTCCATGCACAACTCAAAAATAAACAAATATGATGCATCATAATGTATAAAGAAAGGACAATTTACAGATTTTTTTTTTTCTTTTTGCCATCGTCACATCGTTTGAATTTACGTGTGTGGGGTTACAATAGAAATGTAAATTACCATAGAAATGTAAGAAATATAACTTGCCCTTTATTGTTGTCGCGATTCAAGTTAAACCACAGCACCACATATGCGCATTGGTTGAAACGTTTTTTTATTGTAAACCGAGTTCTTATTCATTTTGCTGTAGAAAATAAAATATAAAGGGAATTGTAATTGTATTTCCAATAGGAAATTGGTTTTTATTAACAGTTCTATTTAAAAAAAATCTGAAATATTATTGAAGAAACAGCTGGAGAGCCACATGTGGCTCCCGAGCCATAGGTTCCCTACCCCTGCAGTAGATACTCAAAATCAAATGGCTCAGACTCAAGGGCAAAAAAAAAAATCTAATCGGGACATCCCTAATTGTATTTTACTTTCCTAAATAAATTTGTCCAAACACAAAGAGATGCACAGTAGTATTTGCTAGCTTACATGGTTCTTACATAGTTTTTCTTAGGACAAAATCAGGATTACAGTTTTCCCATAGGATACGGAATTTCTGGAATAGCATGGTTTTGAGTTTTTAAAATGGGGAGGCATGAAATACCAGGGATTCTTTGTAAATGGCTATTATAGTTATGCGAAATGATATTCCAGCTAATACTGTTTTATTATCATTGTTGTTATTTTAATATTTATGTTATTAATATAGAAGCACAACAGTGGTCCGTTTTTCCATTCATTAGATGTCATGCTAATTCTACTGTTTAGGCAGTGAAAGTCTGGGAATTTGATATTTGGTTTGAAGTGGCTGCCCTTTGTGTTAGAAGTTTTTTATTTCACTTAAAATTCATACTCCGATGTACTTGAAAACCAAACCCAAAATTAATGTTTATTTATTTACGTATTTATTTTCAAGGTTAATCTGGACTCGTACACCAGAGAGCACATCAAAGAGAACATGGAGAACATCTGCGCAGACTGCTTCGACCTGGCACAGAGCCGGATCTTCGGACTCATGGAAAGAGACTCGTACCCTCGCTTCCTCCGCTCTGACATTTACATGGAGTTAACCAATCAAAAGAGACCCGGCTCCGCTGCAGACCCGTCCTAAAGCTGGAGAGACGCCCAAACACATCAGTATTGCTGGAGACACAGGTTTAGTAGAACGAAACGTGTCTGCGTTCACATCATCCAATGTATTGAACCGTCAGTCAGCCTAGCACCTTGGAGAGCTCAGCCCCGCTGAATCATGGGAAGGACTGATTGTTTTTGGACGCTGATGTGCTGCACCCTGTTGGACAGCATTGATATAGCGATGAATGTGTTTTGAACATGCTGGAAGTGTTGTGCTCATGGTGTAGGAACATATGGAAGATAAGAAAGCATGCTGGGTATTGAGGGAACAAAAAAAGAAAGGAGAGAGACTTTTGGTACAGTTTTATTTAGCTTTAATAGGAGACAACTTTCACTTTTTTTTCCTTTCCTGCACAGACCTTAAAATACTCCATTTACCCCAGTAATACATCAGTGAGGACCTGAGTATTTCCCAGCGGGTACATTGATGTTAAAATTACTTCATAAAAACATCAAAAATGCTAATCAATTTGATGTCAAAACCTTGACGTCTATTTGACATCCACATATTGATGCCGTTTTGACCACCAATATATTATAATCTAAAAAAAGTTTAATTCATCTAAAAGATTCAATTGCAAATTAAAAATGTATACTGGATTTTGTATTCCTACAATGCATGTAAATTATACCTAGATGTTAAAACAACATCAAATTGACATCTAAAATTGGTGTTAAAAACATTAAACATCGATTTCAGGGCAGTTTTTCTTATGTCGTTTCGACACGGCAAAAAATTGATTACAAGACTGTCCTGTAATAATTTTTTTATATCTGAAAGATTCAATTGCAAATACCAAATTTACACTGGATTTTGTATCCCTACAATGCATTATTAAATTATACCTAGATGTTAAAATGACATCAAATTGACATCTAAAATTGGTGTCAAAAAACATCAAAAATGGATTTCAGGGAAGTTTTTTAATGTTTTTTCTTAACGTCATTTCAAAACTGATTACAAGACTGTCCTATAATACATATTTGAGATATATATTTCACTACCTAGATGACATATGACATCAAATTGACATCTAAAATTGGTGTCAAAAAACATCATAAATCAATTTCAGGGCAGTTTTTTGAGTTTTTGTTTTTATGTCATTTCAAAACACGTCGAAAATCATTACAAGACTATCCTGTAATACATTTGTGAGATGATTTTTTGACACCTGAAAGATTCAATTGAAAATTACAAATTTTCACTGGATTTTGTATCCCTACAATGCATGCAAATTACCTAGATGTTAAAACGACATCTAAACTTGGTGTCAAAATACAATAAAAATTGATTTCAGGGCAGTTTATGACTATTTTTTTTATGTTGTTTCGAAACACGTCAAACTATTTATTACAAGACTGTCCTGTAATCAATTTTTGACATCTGAAAGAATCAATTGCAAATAACAAATTTACACCCAATTTTTGTATCCCTACAATGCATGTAAATTACCTAATGTAGATGCCAAAACAACATCAAATTGACATCTAACATTGGTGTCAAAAAACATCAAAAATCCATTTCAGGGCAGTTTATGACGTGTGTTTTTTTTAACGTTGTTTCGAAACATGTCAAAAAATTGATTACAAGACTGTCCTGTAATAAATTTTTGAAGTGAATTTTTGACATCTGTAAGATTCAATTGCAAATTTACACTGGATTTTACACTTGGACTACTATGCATGATGTCAAAACGACATCAAATTGACGTCTAAAATTGGTGTCAAAAGCATCCTAAATCGATTTCAGGGCAGTTTTTTGATGTTTTTCTTTTTTTATGTTGTTTCAAAACTTTTCAGACTGTCCTGTAATCGATTTTTGACGTTTTTTTTTTTTTTACTGTCTAGTAAATGACTGTCTTGTTTTTGATCCCAATGTTATACATCAATCTGACGTTTCGACATTAAGGTAGTCAAATCAGTATGCATTATTGACTGTTTTTAATGTCGTTTTGACAGCAACGTGCCTGCTGGGTAAGGTTTGTTTTCAACCCAGGCTCATTCCGATAACGTAGTCCCAAGGACGTTTCTGGAGACTGTGAAATATGTCCTGGGAGGTACGTGTTTTTGCAGTTTTTGGTTTTTCGCGAATCCGCGAGAGGCCGCTGTGTGCACCTTTTTGGCTTCTCGGACGTCTCCCGCGAGTGCCGTTCACGCCTGCGCTGTTCTCGTGTGAACCCACCAGAGGCCGCTGTCGAACGAACGTCTGTCTGTCTGTCCGACTGGCTAAATGATTGACTAGGCGACCGGCCAATCGGCCGGCCGACCCACCCTCCTTCTTGCCCGAACCCAACCAATTTTACCGATTGACCCGCCCGCCCTAAACCCAACCAACGATTTACAAAAGTCGTCCGGGAAAAAAAGCCCTCGTCCAATTTTTTTTTTTTTTTTTTTTTTTTTTTACCACGTTTTTGGATTTTACCACATTCTCACCCTATTATGAACCTCTTCGCTTTATTTCTTGGATTCTGTTTTAGTCTTACCTGATTTCTGGAACCACTCTTCCCCGGACTCGAACCCGCTCGTCGTCGTCAGCTCCTCTCTGCGTATCGAGTCCGCCGACGTACAGGACGAGCTAACCGGACAAACTGGTTGCGGCGGGAAAGCCCTTCACACGAAGGTAAGCGGTCAACCGGTGAGCGCTAAAAGGAACGGCATCATACCGCCCCGCAGCGTTCGCTTAAAAAACGAAATGCAGCCATACGTACCTCCGGCTACATAATTCGCGGTCTCTAGAAACGTCCTCGGGACTACGTTTTCGGAATGAGCCTGGGTTGTTTGTTTTTATTATCTAAGCTGCAGTTTGAAAATGTTTATATTGTCTACAACTGAAACTCTTTACAGTCAGAACACTAATTCTTCCTTTCAAGGGCTTTGGTAACATTCCATGTCATTTTAATGGCACTGTGACTTTAATAAAGTGCAATATACAGTTAGTTATTCTTAATAATATTTCTTTAACAAAACAGCGTATTAAAGGGGTCAGATTTTATATATACACATATACATATTGTACAAATGCTCTCTATGATCAAATTTCAGTCTGGTTGGGTGGTTCAAATGAAAGAAAATATGATTTTGTTGTAAATAACGGAGGCTGAGATGTATTGACTAACAGTTATTGTGATGGTTATTCTGTTTGTTGTTGTTAGTTAGTTGATTAGATGTTAAAGAAAATCAGAATAACATGACTGAAAGACAGCTGAATTTGTGTTTGACAGTGGCTTAACATAGAGGAGTGTGAGTTGTATATAAACGTATGCGTTATGTGTTGATTTAGCATTATTTAGCTGATTGGGAAACTCAAGTTTGGCAAATGCAGTGTCTGTTTCCTTTTGCCTTCATCCTAACAATAGAGCTTTCCTTCTGTAATAATAATGATTTCCTGTATTTATTTGTGGGTTCATATTTCACTCACTGCTGCCTTTATGTAACATATTCTCATCAAATAAAATTAAATTCAAGTATATTGTGAACTGGATATTTTATGCAGTCTTTGGGAAGTGTAGATATTTAACAATTATAATTTTTGTTGTAGTATTTTTGTTATTAAAGTGCACAGCTCCAAAAAATCCCCAGAGGGCAGCAAAGCTCCAGAGTAACTAAGTATGATCACTATTTAGGGTTCACAGATTTAATTTACAGTACGTTTTTATATAAAGTTAGAGATTTGTTTATTTTGGTAAAACAACAGTGCATTACCATCAGATATACAAGTGTATATACAGTATAATTAAACAACAATTCTCAAAATTCTATTATATTTTAAATGATGAGAAATTAATAAAATAAATAATTCTAATTATTTTTTTCAAATATTTTTTAAATATATAAAATTTTCATTGTTTTGATGCTTGAAATCCGAGTAACTCATTGCTTTTAGACATGTGGATATGGTCAAGAATATCTGATCTTCAAACTGAACATCGAAATGAATAATAATAAAGCTGACTGAAGGTGTTTTGAATATTTTATAGCTCGATATGTCTAGGAACTATACTCTTATTCACAACTTTTTTTATTTAGTACCAAGTCTAATACATTACGTTATATAGTGTCCAGCTTTAAATAAGAAAATTATCTAAACTCGATTGAAATTTTGGACTAATGGTCTAATCTGATTTAAAGTTTTATGCTAAGCTAAGTTAAAAGTGCTCCCGCCAGACCCAAAGATCAGAAGAAATGAATGGATAAGTATGTTTAACTGCTTATATTTTAATTACATTAAAACACTTATACTGTAAAGGGAACCTTATGAAATTGAAAATGTCACAATAACCTTTCACGGGAAGTTCGTCGGTGGCTGAAAAACACCAATGTGCAGTTGACAAATCTACAGCACCTGTGCAATGTTTCATGTCAGTAAAATCCCCCATTTCTGAGGAGAGTTTCCAGCGCCCTCCAAATCAGTGCCACGAATAATTAAATGTCAAAAGGTGCTCTTACTATGTACATGGAAAGGTGTACTTCTATCGTGACAGGCGAGTGTGTGTCTCCATCCATGTTTGAAAGCAGAGACTGAGGTAAATGTTTGCGGTGGAAACACACAGTGCTTCCTCTCACTTTCGGCGGGCTTTGACCTCCTCCTCACACTGCTCTCTGAGGTGTAGAGCCTCCACACTCCTTAACTGCAACTAATGCTCTACGAAAACAAATTAAAGGAAATTATCCACGTGTAAGAAAACAGCAACATAATTAGAGGAAAGTGAAAACCGTGTTTCGCCTAATGTATAATGAAAGCGTTTGATTTTAGTCCATCTCCGCGATACACGCAGCTGTGTCAGCACAAGAACATTCCCTGTGTACGCATTTTTAAAGACACACCGCACCAGTGTTTACGCCACAAGCATGTTTACCAGGTAAGGCATCTGTTAAGAGTCTTATTGAGGTAACTTTTATTTTAGGTTTTATTCGCACATTCGTTCAGTGACAACATGCACCCATGGTACTTTAAATATTCGGTCTGAAATCACATTTAATTAATGACTAACAACATTAGCACTATTTAGGACTGTATATAGGCTAGGCTACTCTTGTAGGCTATGTAGCCTGCAGGTAGGCCTGTCTGTCACAATAAAGAATTTTTGTGCAATATATTGTCAGAAATTGTCTTGATAAGTGATATTACTGTCATTTCGAGATCATTTTATGCCACTAATATTATAATAATGTAAGTAGCCATCAACACTTTAAAATTCTTATCATTCATAAGGTTATTTAAATAACCTTATGATTTTCTTTAAATTCTTAAAATTGATGTTAAAAAGGTAAACGTCCTAATATATATATATATATATATATATATATATATATATATATATATATATATATATATATATACACACACACTATTAATAGTCTTATTAGGTAAATGTCCATTTATAAACTATGAGATTGAACGTAAATGTCATTGTAAAATGGCTTTAAAGTTATATATATATATATATATATATATATATATATATATATATATATATATATATATATATATATATATATATATATATATATATATATATTTGTAAATATATATCATACTGGCAAAAATGATTAAGGTCATTTCCAAATATTGCAGGATAAGTCCATATATTGATTATTGTGACAGGCCTACAGGTATGCTCTGTATGACTGGGCGGGTACAAATCGTGGTAGTATGGACACATTTTCAGGGGTAATAATAGGACATATAATACATAGCCTTAATTTTTCTCTCTCAAAATGCAGTTTTGACATTTTATTCTCCGTGTTAAATAAGACAAATCTGTGAAAATTATTATAGCACTTTGGGAGCACTTTAGTCCATGTTTTCCCCCATATAGGCCTACAGTTGTGATCAAAATTATCTGCACCCTTGGTAAATGTGAGCGAAGAAAGCTGAGAAAATAAATCTGTATTGTATTGTATCTTTTTATCTTTCAGTGATCACACTAAATTCTATTATATTTTAAATGACTTTAGTGAACGTCTTCTCTAAATCGTGAAAAAAATTACTATTTTGCTCAGTAATTAATAAACAAAACTGGCTGCATTCTAATGTACAGTAGGGCAAAGAAAATAAATGAAATTTTCATTGTTTCGATGCTTGAAAACTCCTTGAAATCTTTATATACACCCTTATCTGACTAACTCATTGCATTTAGACATAAAAATATGATCAAGTAGATCTAAAGTTCAAACTGAGCGTCAGAATAAATAATAAGCTGACTGAAGGGCTTCTGATAATTTTCAAGGTCGATATGTCTAGGAACTATACTCTTATTTGCAACTTTTCATTTTCTGTCAGTCTTAGTACATAGATAATGAATGTCAAGCTTTAAATAGGAAAACTATCTTTATTGAAAACTCTTTATTGAAGATTTGGAGCGAAATGCTAATGGTCTAATCTGATTCAATACTTTATGCTAAGCATACTTTAGCAGTGTTAAATGGGACAGATCTGTGAATATTATTATAGCACATTTTAGGAATACACTTAGCTTTCTTCGCTCATATTTATCAAGGGTGCCAATAAGTTTGACCACAACTGTAGGCCTATATGGAGGGAAAACGTGGACTACGTTTTCCCTCCATATAGGCCTACAGTTGTGGTCAAAATTATTGGCACCCTTGATAAATATGAGCGAAGAAAGCTAAGAAAATACATCTGTATTTTATTGTTCTGAATCTTTTTATCTTTCATTTAAACAACTTCAAAACTAACATTTAAATGAAATAAAAACAAATCAAAATGAGTTATTATAAAATATTTTTTCTCAAATATATTTTGGTCATATTTTGTTTGATTTAATGCTTTTTGCAACCTTATTTGCCCAGATAACAGCTCTAAAGCTCCTTTAATACCTGGTGATGTTCGATGAAACTCTAAAAAAGATTAGAGATCATTTGTTATTGTTTATTACTGTAGGTCACACTTATTTTGATGGTCTGTTTGAGTGTTAGTAGACTGTCTGCTTAATATCTGTTGATACTGCTCCTTCAGCAGACATTTAACTGACTAAGAAATTTAGCAATGTAACTTAATTCAAATGGACCATCAAAATAAAGTGTGCCGGATTATGAATTTTTAATAAATTTGTTTGTGTTAGCGACCAATCTTTATTTGATGATTTATAAGCAAATGCCTGTTTGTTAATTGTTTATTGAAAATTGTCTTTACAGATAACATTTCTAGCAAATTAAAAATGATGTTGTTAAATTTGCATAATTAACAAAACGGTACCATGTTTTCAGAAATATTTATATTTATTTTTAGACATTAATTAATACTAAAGTTTTAACTTCAGAAGGGTTAAGAAGCAATATTTGGTTGAATAAACATAGTTAATAATTCACAATAAATATTGACCTATTGTCATTTTCTGAAAAATAAATAAATAAATAAATTACATTAAATTTTGGAAGAAATATTATTAGATTTTTATAAAAAATAAAAAGTATTAAAAAATATATATTATATTATTGTATAAAAAATATTAGTGTTTTACTTAAACCCATATTTAATAAATACAGCAAAACTGAGAGCTGCCAAGTGGTATCCTGTTTTTTTCTTCTTCATAGATGTACATTTTCACAGAAAAAGAATGTATAGATGTATATACTGTAGATCCTAATGAATAAGGCAGTCAGTAGGAGAGCTGCTGTCCTCCAGACTGTGTGCAGTGATGTTGAGTGAACACAAGTGAGTCAGAGGCTCTTTAATGAGCTGCAGGTGAAGGAAGAGCTCAGAGGGTCACATGATGACGCACATCATCCAGATGCTGCGCACTGTGGAAAAGCATGCTTTGGGGATGTAAAGGGGCTGGGTTTACTGAAATATGTATTTTAAAACAAAATGCACAGCTAAAAATAAACATTATCCATTGATTCATTTCCCTTCGGCTGAGTCCCTTTATTCATCAGGGGCTGCCACAGCGGAATTAACTGCCAATTAATCCAGCATATGTTTTACACAGCGGATGCCCTTCCAGCTGCAACCCAGTACTGGGAAACATACATACACACTCATTCACGCACACACACTATGGCCAATTTAGTTTATTCAATTCACCTATAGCGCATGTCTTTGGACTGTGGAGGAAACCGGAGCACCTGGAGGAAACCCACGCCAACACGTGGAGAACATACAAACTCCACACAGAAATGCCAACTGGGTCAGCAGGGACTCGAATCAGCGACCTGTTTATTGTTTTTAAAGAAGCACCACAGTTCTCAGTCATTTAAAAACAAATAGGGTAAAGCTAATAGATATTTTAAAATATAACTTAATTTGAGCACTAATAAATGTCTCCAAATTTTCAAATAATATAAAAATTGTTCCAAATTGAAAATGAACGTATATAAAGTTTAAATAAAGTATAAATAAAATATTAATTCAAATGTGTAAGGTGACCTATAAAGTGAATGCAGTCTAAATAGTACTCGTCAACTTCATTAGCATTTTATTCATTCATTCATTGTCTTTTCAGCTTAATCCCTTTATTAATCTGGGGTTGCCACAGTGGAATGAACCGTCAACCTATCAAGCATATGTTTCACGCAGCGGATGCCCTTCCACCTGCAATCCATCACTGGGAAACATTCGTTTACACTCAGTCACATACACTACGGACAATTTTAGCTTACCCAATTCACCCTATACTATATGTCTTTGGGCATGTGGGGGAAACCAGAGCACCCGGAGGAAACCCACGCGAACACGGGGAGAAAATGCAAACACTCGGAACGCCAACTGACCCAACCGAGGCTCGAATCAGTGACCTTCTTGCTGTGAGGCTACCCACTGCGCCACCGCGTCGCCCAATAGCATTTTATTAAATAATAATTCTAATGCTATTAAGTAATTACCTAAACAAAGAAATTATTTACCCAGACGTTTAAAAAGAACTTATTTTAGAGCAGTACTCACAATACCGTGAGACCGTGATATTATTATCCAAGGTTATCATACTGTCAGAATCTTATACCGGTCCATAGGAGAATCTGAAATATTTTATGGCGTACTTTATAAAATAAAATGATTTAGAATTCAAAAATGATTTATTTGGATGGTTTTTTAAAAATAATTTGGTTTTACACTCCATATTTTCAGATTTTTATCTGGTAGAGGTTGATATTTTAGAAATTATGGGATGTGTTAAGACAGTGTGTTAGCTAGCAACATTAGCTAACAATCCAATACGTTTTTCTTAGTGGGGCAATTAAAGGGTTAATGAACAAAAATCAGAGAACCAAATGAATGACATATTCCTTTACAGAACAACTCACAGAAATCAGTCAATTTCAGAAATTTTTGGGATGAAATACTTTTTATTTACTGTATTTATGTTTTCATTTCAGTTACAAATAATGTGCGTTTCTGGTAGAATGTCCCTAATGGAGTATTTGAAGGGAGTTTTCAATATTTTCCAATTCCAGAAGTTCCAGAAAAAAATGCCTCTAGTAGTTTTATTTAGCTTCTGAACAATATTACGAATGTGTTTGTCATTACATTTTTTAAAATCAATTAGCTCAAATCAATAAATGCGTTGAGCACGGTGGCATTAAATAGTTGACGTCACATATTTGAGACGCTTTTGTTGATATTTTTACACTCTATGGTTGACACCCGTAGATGGCGCTGCAACCCCACTTCAGGGCTGCTTTGAAGCTGTGTTGGGAGCGTCTGAGCAAACAGTCTGTATGTGGACAGATAGAGGGATGTTCGGGAAATGATGGGGATGTGTTTCTGGAGAGTGTGGAGGGAATGTGAGAACAGCGGTCGCCCTTCATCAGCTCCTGGCTTACTCGCAAACATCAATACAACCTCGAGTTTCTCCGAAAAGAGTCCTAGTACACCTGTAATGACGCAGAAAGCCAAACGCCTCCCGAAATTAAGACAACAAACTGATTTTTTGGACGTCGAGATGTTTGTATTCACTGTAAATGAGGGATGAAGAAATGTACAAACTCCTGCATGTGTTTAGAGGTACAAGCGCAGCGTTTTGTTTGGGTCGTTTATTTATATCATATTTTTTTATTATTTTGTTATTCAACGCTATGTAAACAACAAGCTGTGTCGGAGAGAAACATGAAATTTGGACCAAATGTTTTTTTATAGGCACACATTCCTTGGCTTGTGATCTAGACATCCCCCATACCTGCGTTTATATCTAACTAGAAAGGTGTTTTTTTCTTTTCTTTTCATTTCTTTTCTTTATTTTCGTTGCCAAACTGGACTTTTTTTCTTCTTCTCACCAGATTTGCACCAGATTTGGCATCTGAGTGTCTGCGTAAACAAATCTCAGAATGCAATATAGCTGCCTGACACCAATAAATGATATTGGGTGCAGGTTATTTTGTTAAGCTGCATAATAAAAATAAGTAGGCTAGCTAATGAAAATTTACACCAGCGATTGGTGGAAACACAACCTAACATTATCCTAATGTTAACATTAAATTTGCTGATATGGAACAATTACATCAGTTAGTATAAAAATGTGTAATCAAGGTAAAATGTGGGGGAAAATATGTAAAAACAAAAAAGAAGAAGGGGCATGTTACCTATATTTAAAGTTCATCCCCAAAATAATAATAGTAGTTAGGTATTTACTCAACTTTATGTAATCCAAGGGATAGGTGACTTTTTTCTACAGTAAAACTTTAAAGAAGATGAAACCGTGGTCCTTGGTGACGTATTCACTTTTATAGTCAAAAAACACATACAGGCAAAACAAAATGAATGCCTGCGGCTTCTGATGCTACGTTGAGGTCTTATGAAGTAAAATAATCTGTGCAAGACACTGAACAATATTTACATCATTCACATTATTATTTAAAAATATTCTTTAGGGGTTTTTTCACCTTTTATTGCAGTGTGGGGAGCAGAAAGAGGGGAAGGATCAGCAAAGGAGCTCAAGACGGGAAGTGAACTTGACGTGAGCACCTCGTTGCTATTTGTTGTGATCATTTTTTGAAATTTTATCTTTCCATAACTGAAAATGTGCATTATTGATTCACTTGGTTGTGGTTTAAACTAAGTTTGTGTAACCATCTTCTTGGAATGTCACGGTGGCTCAGTGGTTAGCACTTTCGTCTCACAGCAAGAAAGTCACTGGTTCGAGTCCCGGCTGGGCCAGTTGGCATTTCCTTGTGGAATTTGCATATTCTCCCCGTGTTCATGTGGGTTTCCTCTTGTGGGTTTTCCCCACAGTCCAAAGACCTGCGCTATAGGTGAATTGGATGAACTAAATTGGCCGTAGTGTATGAGTGTTAGTGTGAATATGAGAGTGTATGGGTGTTTCCAAGTACTGAGTTGCGGCTGGAAGGGCATCCGCTGCAAAAAACATATACAAGAATAATTGGCAGTTCATTCCTCTGTGGCAACCCCTGATAAATAAGGAACTAAGCCGAAGGAAAATGAATGAATACATGTCTCTGTTATATATTTCAGATCTCAAGAGGAAACATGACTATTTTAAGTATTGTTAGATAAGTGCATTATTCCTTAAGATTTCATATGACGTCATTCACATTAAAACGTACGAAGTAAAAGTAACTCCACCTCTAACCCTAGTCCTCACTGGTGAAGGAGCGAATCATACTAAATTAATGAGTACAAATTAGTATGAATTAGCTATAAAATAAAAAAGTAATGAATTGGCGTGAGATTGCGTTTTTATATTGCACAATTTTTTCTTGCATTTTGATTTAATCAACAGTAATTTAATCATTAAACAATAATGATAATAATTTAATAATTAACAGTAACAATAATTTAAACCAGGGGTCGGGAACCTTTTTTCAGCAGAACCATTTCTGATTTTTTTTTTGGCAAATGCATTTTTTAAAGAGCCATTGAGGGGCATATATATAAATACAGTTGAAGTCAGATTTATTAGCCCCACTTTGATTTTTTTTTTTTTCTTTTTAAAATTTTTTCCCAAATGATGTTTAACAGAGCAAGGAAATTTTCACAGTATTTCCTATAATATTTTTTCTTCTGGAGAAAGTCTTATTTGTTTTATTTTGGCTAGAATAAAAGCAGTTTTTATTTTTTTAAAAACAATTTTAAGAATAAATTATTAGCCCCTTTAAGCTATATATATTTTTCAATAGTCTACAGAACAAACCATCATTATACAATAACTTGCCTAATTACCCTAACCTGCCTAGTTAACCTAATTAACCTAGTTAAGCCTTTAAGCTGTGTAGAAGTGTCTTGAAAAATATCTAGTCAAATATTATTTACTGTCATCATGGCAAAGATTAGAAATGAGTTATTAAAACTATTATGTTTAGAAATGGGTTGAAAAAAGTCTTCTCACCGTTAAAAAGAAATTGGGAAAAAAATAAACAGGGGAACTAATAATTCAGGGGGCCTGATACTTCTGAGTTCAGCTGTATTATTTATATATATATATATATATATATATATATATATATATATATATATATATATATATATATATATATATATATATATATATGTACATATATAAATAAACATATTGTTTTAATTTACGTGTACGAGGTTATTATAGAAACGTGAAGGGGGTCACACACCAGATTCGCCGCTCGGCGACGAGCCATGCCACGCACCGAAATGCATTTTAGAATTCTAAACATAGATTTCTACCAGTGTATACACACATGTTTCTGCCGCACCACAGAGCGTCATCTGCATAGTTTCATATTAAATAACATTCGAATATGTGCGTCTGGTGTGGGATACTTCCAACTGTCGTGTGCACACCGTGTCGGAGCGCAGAGGGCGCATCTGGTGTGCAACCCGCTTAAGTTGTTTGCCCTTTATTGGTGTCACGATTCAAGTTTATCCACAGCGCTGCACACACAAAACGTCATTTTATTGTAAACTGAGTTGTAAAAAATAAAATCAGTAATAAGGAAAATATTTTTTTAATGAGAAACTGATTTCTAGTGATAGTTATCATTTTTAAACAGCTGGAGAGCCACGTATTTGGTGAAAAATGTGGCTCACAAACTATAGGTTCCCTACCACTGATTTAAACTATTATCAATGCGCTTAAATGATTTATATTTATTTATAAGAGTGCATACGTTGCACAAAATAAGCACATTATTGCACAGTAGCCTTTTAAACAATTTAACCACTATTGCTATTACCGCTCATTTCACTTGGAGAGTCGTTTCACTCGGCAGCCATCTTTAAAACACCTCTCAGGCATTTTGCTTGGGCAATTTGTTTGAATGAGGATACATCAAATTCTCCAAATTGCTTGCCAAGCTTACAATTAAATGTCATAGTAGGAATCGCCATTAAAATTAAACAACACCTTTGTCTTTAGTTTAGTTTCTAAACATTCGAATCACACAAAATCAGCAGAGACTCACGTCTTGTCTGAGCCCCTCCCCCGGAGAATGCCCGTCTAGTAAGCGCTGATTGGCCCCTGTACTTGAAGGCGAGGTTTCATTAACCATGTTGACCGTTACACTTTTCCCCATTCGAAAATATACGGCTGGCAGGTCTTGTGTATTCTTTAGTCTTTGCCGCTAATAATATTAATTTAATGAAAAATTACTTGATTATTCTGTATGTGGCAACCCAAAACAAACAAACAAGGGTCAGTTCCCATGTAAGACCAACTTTCTAATGTTTTAGTGAAGGAATAAAAGCCATACACCTTACATGGTTTTAGGATGTACTAACGAACAACAAATTTTGGGTGAACTACCCCCTTAAACACAGTATATAAAAGCATCCAATTTGGACAGAAGGTGGCGCTATAACAGTGGAGAACAGGAGTTACATTACATAAATCGATTGTAATTAATGTTCATGAATTGAATTAAGCATTAAATGTCAGCAAAAAGACAACAGCTTTTGAATATGAACAACCCCGAGGGATTAGTCTGCTTAGTTTATTATTTGGCTCATTATCAAAACCAATACTCAATTTTTCATCCGAATATGCAACAGGCGACGTGTACTGTAGCTCCTTCTGAAAGAGCTTCACATTCAGACAGGCATTAAACTTTCAGCATTGCTCGCTGCTCTCCGAGACCCCTCATTATTTTAATTAACATCTTCTAGTGCTGTATGGTTTCACCCCTGATTGATAGCTAAATTCAGATAAGTGCAGATGCGCCGTGCTGTCAGGTACGGCAGACAGAACGTCAGGAGCACACGGACTGCACTTTTTATGGCTGTGCTCTTTCTCTTTTTTTCTCTCTCTCCCTGCCGTAAAGGATGAACTCATCGCTAAAAATGGATCCCGGTTCCTTCCTCATCACAGGCCTCATCATCAGCAGATTGGAGAACGGGCGACGAGCCAGGAGTCTGCATCTCTTAAAGGTACACTGCCTATTTCTTCTTTGTCACTCTCTGCATATTGTGTTTATATATTATAAACATACACATTTAACTCACATACACTCTTAAAATGAAAGGTTTCAAAAAGAGTTAGAGAGGGGGTGTCATTTTTATTTATTTATTTAATTTTTTAAAGTGTGAAGAATATTTGAATAATCTGGATTATTAAAACAGGACGCTTGAATGCTGATTATAAAGAGGAGATATTGTATAGTGAAAGGTTCCACTGAATTTATCTTAGGTTATGTAAACCATTTATGGTATATATATAGTTAGATAACCACTCCAGTTATGTATAGGATTAAAAATTGCTCTTACATCCGGTGTTGTGTTCATATTAATGTATATGTTTATTAATGTAGCACTGTGGTCATGCGAGACATTTCTTTACACTTTATGTCCACACATGTTGCAGAATGATTATAAAGCTCGACTTGATTTGAAATCTGCTAAATATTATTAAAGGTAGACAAACAAAAAACTTTTCTTTCATAATTCTTAATTTATGTGTCACAATTTAGGGGACAAAAAACAACCACTGTGAGCTGCGAACTCTAAAAATTGCTAGAAAGATTTTTTATTTATATATTTCCAGTGGTGGAAAGAGTACTGAAAATTCTTACTCAAGTAAAAGTACCATTACTTACCCCAAAATGTAATGCAAATAGAGTAAAATGTCTGTTGGAAATATTACACAAAGTAGGAGTAAACAGTAGCCCTTCTAAAAGTACTCATGAGTAGTGAATATTACACTGTGAAAGTCTGATGTGTTTACATGCAAATTGTGCATGTGTGAAAACGTATAGTAACATTCTATAGTGCATTTAGTTATTGTTTAAGGTAGGCATCTTCTCATCGGTGACATGCAGTCTAATGACTCTGGGTCATTGCGTATGATTTCTGACATCTTCTTGCACTCATTTAATGCTTCCAAATAGTTAGCTGCATTTATGAAGCATTCATGTCTTGAGGTTGTTCTGTATGATGCAGTTTAGTTTCTATGTGCGATTTGATTGGACAGGAATCACAGAACTGACTTTTCTACTCAGCCAATCCCCATAGACAAGAAAATGAAGCGTTGACTGCAGGTTGAAGGAAAACAGTAGAGTAAAAGTGCAGATACGGCACTAAAAATGTACTCAAGGGAAAGTAAAAGTACACTTCATAACATTTTGATTTAGTGGCTGATTCCCCAGTGACGGTTGTGTTAAGGGGTGGGGTTTGGAGTCATACCTCCTTTTAAAAATGGCACATTTTTGTCTGAATGAAATCAAATTGTGTGAACTCCTGTGAATTAGTCAATTTTCTGACAATGCATAAAAAAGTTGTTTCCTCATGAGATCGAGACGTTTTTTCACATAATTCTGACTTTTTTATTTCGGACTTCCCATTGTTTTAATTGTTTTGTAATTTTAGTTCTTCCAATTCTAACTTTTTCTGAACTGCCAGATGTAAACTCAGCATTCTAAGATGTCTAATCTGCAGATGCAAACTCACAGCTGCAAGAAAGAAAGCCAAACTTAAAGTCATAATTCCCTTTTGTTACTTTTTTTTAATTCGATGACAAGAACAAGCATTTCCATAGTAAATTTTATTTATAGGACCATCAAAAGCACTTTATTTTGCAAACCTGTTTGCATTTACACATCATATACTGTACTTCTCAAGGAAAATAACTAGGTACTCTCTCTAAACCTACCCCTGAATCTAACCTTAACTCAAATCTTAACCAAAGTCCCTTTAAGGCAAGTCATTTCACTCGGCAGCCATCTTTAAAATGCCTCTCGGGTAGTATGCTCGGGCCTTCTGTCTCAATGGGGAAACATCAAATTCTTCAAAACTGTTTGCCAAGCTTATGATTACATTACATATTTGGATTCACCAATAAAAACCATCTCTTAAGTTGTTTCTAAACGTCCGAATCAAACAAAATCGGCATATTTTCAGGTTGCCCAAGCTAATGCGCATGCGTACACCAACCTCATTTATGGCTGTTCTATACATTATAATCCTTTGGATAATGCTTTGACATATTATACTGCTCATCTAAATTAATTCAACTTGGTCATAATGGTGAATCTACTCCAGAAATGACAGGGACTCTTTGTTTACAAGTTTGTGGGTGTTTTAGTAGCTGCTGCATGGGATGAGCATTTGACAAGACGGACTGTACCTCGCGTTCGTTTCATACAGATTACAAAATCAAAAAACGTTTGTTATCAGGTGCACTTGGTTCATTTAAAAGTACAGATTTCAAGCCTTATTTGGCATACTTCTTATGTCTGTGAAGCAAGTATTCGCAGAGATTCCAGTGCATTTGTTGACCACCAAATTATCGTAAAAGCACACATCTGGTCTGAGCTTTTCTCCTTGGGAAACGTCAGTCTGTAACAATCAATGATTGGTTCTTGTACTAGTATGCGGTGCTTCATTCGTCATATTGACTATTACACTTTTCCCCATTCAAAACTGTATGAGTGACACATCTTGTGTATTCTATAGTCTTTGCCCTTACTAAGGCCATGGCCACACAGACACAGGGAGTTTTCCCTGCTTTCATTTAAAAAAATCTCCGTCCACATGAAGATGCAAATATATACTATGATGCATGTTAAGGGCATGCCAAACTAACAGAGGGCGCTAAAAATCTTGTATGCTGGGTTCACATCAAACGGAGAATTAAGTACTTTTGCAAGTAAATTACATATACAGTTGAAGTCAGAATTATTAGCCCCCCTTTGAATTTTTTTTTCTTTTTTAAATATTTTCTAAATGATGTTTAACAGAGCAAGGAAATTTTCACAGTATGTCTGATAATATTTTTTCTTCTGGAGAAAGTGTTATTTGTTTTATTTCGGCTAGAATAAAAGTTTTTAATAAAAAAACATTTTAAGGTCAAAATTATTAGCCCCTTTAAGCTATATTTTTATTCGATAGTCTTCAGAACAAACCCTTATTATACAATAGCTTGCCTAATTACCCTAACATGCCTAGTTAACCTAATTAACCCAGTGAAGTCTTTAAATGTCACTTTAAGCTGTATAGAAGTGTCTTGAAAAATGTCTAGTCAAATATTATTTACTGTCATCATGGCAAAGATAAAATAAATCTGTTATTAGAAATATGTTATTAATACTATTATGTTTAGAAATGTGTTGAAAAAAAAATCTTCTCTCTGTTAAACAGAAACTGGGAAAAAAATAAACAGGGGGGCTAATAATTCAGGGGGGCTAATAATTATGACCAACTGTAAGTCAATGCAAATTTGAGTGTCCCACGCAAATATGTGAACGTACTGAATTTGCCTTATTCGCGTCTTCCATGTTTAGTGTGAACCCAGCCTTGTTGGCCAATCAGAAAGGAGGAAACCGAGCACATTCACTTTTGTAAAATCTTCACCCTGGTCGGAGTTTTTCGTTTTGTTTTCATGTTGGTAGCTAGCTCTCTGCAACTCTCACATGGTCACCCACTGAAGCTAAGCAGGACTGCGCCCCATCAATACCTGGATGGGAGACCACATGGGAAAGCTAAGTTGCTGCCAAACGTGGTTAGTGAGGCCAACAGGGGGTGCTCAACTTGTGGTCTGTGTAGGTCCTAATGCCCCAGTATAGTGATGGGGACTCTAAACTGCTCATTGAGCGCTCTTTTGGATGAGACGTTAAACCGAGGTCCTAACTCTCTAAGGTCATTAAAAATCCCAGGATGTCGTTCGAAAAAGAGTAGGGGTTTAACTGGATTCTGCACACTGGTGGTGGATGAGGAGATTCCCCCCAATGTGTAGAGTGCTTTGAGTGTTTAGAAAAGCGCTATATAAATTTAAGGAATTATTTAAAATTTTGTTTTCAGTCACCAGATACTCTATTTTCATGTGGACAAACAGCAAAATCGTGTAGAAAAACCGGCAGTTTTGAAAAACACCCCTGTTTGCGTGTACAGGGCCTTATGTGGTGACTATGTAACTAAGTACTTCTTTAGCAAAGTTATAATGCAAATACTGTAAAAGAAAGATAGTTGGACTTAGATGCCAGTTAATCTTTTGTTTATGAAATGTAAATACATATAAAAAGTAATGTCTCAGATCTGCACCACTCAAATACTCTGGTCCGCAATGCCGCAAACATAGAGAAGCGTAAAGCCATCCCAGGGCTGTATTAAATGACGGCAGATCAAATCTAAAGATCGACCTGTTGTGTAAATAAATACAAAGCATGTCTCTCGCTTACAAATAATGGTTATATACGCTGTAGTGCCAGCGCTGAGCTCCAAGAGGATAGAGTTTACGCCGTCATTTCATTACTCCATCATCCAGAGAGAAGTCCATCAATAGATCATTTTGGGGTCGTCTGGCCGCTGTCCAAATCAGTGGGTCAGGACTCATATTATGTCTGACAGTGATCTACTGCTGCTGACGACATTGAGAACATTCTCAGCCCACACAGGGGAAAAAAAAACACTGCAAAGTTTACAACGTGTTACCCAAGTCATTAGTCGGTTATTACATTCACGACCAGACTCCTGATATCGCTAACAATCACGCGAGGAGAAAAACAGTAAATGGTTTAATGCCGTACAGCAGAATCCGGCAGGTCGTCTTGTTTTTGCTGCTTTTCTTTCAGAGCCTCAAATGTTTCCTATTATGTCTTTCACTTTTCCTGCTGTAAATACTCCACTCTCAAAAAAACCCTGGCCAATGTTTGAAATACTCCACAAAGTTTTGATTTTGCATCATTCACCCCCAAAGTATGCTTAAGTCAGTCTCCTTCAAACAGTGCCATGAGCTGATTAGAAAAATATGGACAATTATAGACAGCTTAACCTCGTTTCTAAAAAAACGGAGGCTGGTTTGTGTTTCCTCCGTCTCTAACCTGAGTCCAGCGAAGAGCCAAGGAAAATAACCGTTAATGGTGTATTCCACAGTGTGGGTTTTATGTTATTAACGTTAAGGGCAGCATCCAAAAAACATATATGGCAAAAAACAAAGTCTCATCAACCATTCTGGCAAATCCCTGGTGTCTCCTAAGGTCATTTCAGAGCGACTCCACAGCAGATTTGCAGGCTTTAGAAGGGCACGAGACCAAAGGCGGCGCACAAGTGATATGTTAAAGCAGCAGGCTCCAAATATGAGTTTTATTGAAACATTTACTGGGCTTTCGGTGTAAGCGGAGAGAGAACAAGAACAACAATCAAATACCAGAAAGTAACATTCACTGCTGAGAATACGAAATGAGATGCCAGTGGTTATTGGTTGGTTTTATTCAGATTTCCTTTACCTACTCGGTTACTTTTAATGATAATTAAAAATGTTCTGTTTTCTTAAGTGTTATATGAGGCAATGAATGCCAAGAAGCATTGTGGGCAGCATTGAGGTAAATGGTTACATTTGTGCAGTTCATTCTTAATGAGTTGTTCATTTTTCAGAGCGTATATATATATATATACGTATATATATATATATATATATATATATATATATATATATATATATATATATATATATATATATATATATATATATATATATATATATATATATATATATATATATATATATAATGACTTGCTGGGTTCAGGATACACTATATTTTTCTATCATGACAGTCACTAATAATTTACGCATATGCAGTACCTATAAAATCATTCCAACCAATGTAAAATTATGATTTCTCTTCAAGTAGGTATTTAAATCAAATTCACACACATACTCACCGGCCACTTTATTAGGTACACCTTTTCAACAGCTCATTAACGCAAATTTCTAATCAGACAATCACATGGCAGCAACTCGATGTAGACAAGGTCAAGATGATCTGCTGCTGCTCAAAATGAGCATCAGAATGGGGAAGAAAGGTGATTTAAGTGACTTTGAACGTGGCATGTTTGTTCTGGCGGGCTGTTCTGAGTATTTCAGAAACTGCTGATCTATTGAGATTTTCACGCACAACCATCTCTAGGGTTTACAGAGAATGGTCCGAAAAAGAGAAAATATCCTGTGAGAGGCAGTTCTGTGGGCACAAATGCCTTGTTGATGCCAGAGGTCAGAGGAGAATGGCCAGACTTGGAGAATGGGCATAGGAGAATTTGAGCTGATAGAAAGGCAACAGTAACTCAAATAACCACTCGTTAAAACAGAGGTTTGCAGAAGAGCATCTCTGAACGCACAACATGTTGAACCTTAAGGCAGATGGGCTACAGCAGCAGAAGACCACACCTGGTGCCACTCCTGTCAGCTAAGAACAGGAAACTGAGGCTACAATTCACACAGGCTCATCAAAATTGGACAATAGAAGATTGGAAAAATGTTGCCTGGTCTGATGAGTCTCGATTTCTGCTGCGACATTGAATGGTAGGGTCAGAATTTGCCATCAACAACATGAAAGCATGGATCCATCCTGCCTTGTATCAACGGTTCTCAACGGCACAGGTTTGCAAACCTCACCTAAAGTTATAATAATAATAATGGCGCAGATGACAGCGATCATGACATGAGGTAAATGTTGATCCGCCAGCTGAGATCAATCGAGTGTTTTCGGAGAAGGTGCCCGAATCTCGATGCGTTGCATTCACCGCGTGTTCAGCGCAAATGTCCGCTAAATATAAAATCTAACACTGTACACATCATCGCCAAAGAAACTCGTCTTTACTAAGTTTACACTGAAACTACAGCTCATAACAAAGAGCGGAATTGCGCTGGTGGTCATCGCGAGAATCCTGCTCTGTCTGCTCATAAATTGGTGCGGCTGACTCGCCTGCTTTATTCCACCAACACAGAGAAATGAAGATCAGCTCATAACGAGACTGAGCATTTACAATGACCCAAACCAAAACTTTTAAAGAGTGATAGAAGTGAGACTTTCTTTTGTCCGTTCTTCCTTGAGATGTATATTATTTTGCTATTGAAAGTAATACCGTGATATTATACCGTCACCGTTCAAAAGATGAAAAATACCGTGATATTAATTTTAGGTCATATCGACAACCCGTAGTATATAGTATAAATTATAGGATAGTATATATATAATGTATATGTACACACACACACACACACACACACACACACACACATTCCTAATTAACCTAGTGAAGCCTTTAAATGTCACTTTAAGCTGTATAGAAGTGTCTTGAAAAGTATCTAGTCAAATATTATTTACTGTCATCATGGCAAAGATAAAATAAATCAGTTATTAGAAATGAGTTATTAAAACTATTATGATTAGAAATGTGTTGAAAACAATATCTCCGTTAAACAGAAATTGGGGAAAAAATAATCAGGGGGGCTAATAATTCTGACTTCAGCTGTATATAAATA
The DNA here is from genome assembly GCF_903798145.1 of Danio aesculapii. Classification (NCBI taxonomy): domain Eukaryota; kingdom Metazoa; phylum Chordata; class Actinopteri; order Cypriniformes; family Danionidae; genus Danio; species Danio aesculapii. The sequence goes on from NC_079439.1 coordinate 64,825,019, forward strand.
TAGCTAGCAAAAAACTAAATATCACATTGTGAGTTTATTTGCAATATCGTGCAGCTGTCATTATGTAATTTTGACTCCTACCATCTTGTCATAGAAATTCTGATTGTTATTGGCTGCTGTAATTTTCCTCTCCTGACTCCTGCATAAGTATTTAGCTCAGCTCTAGATTCACCTAACAGCACCTGGAGAGGCTGGGATAAAGATAGTAAGTGCCCTGATTGGTCAGATTTGGATAAACAACCTATGCATTGAGCACACAATTTCTATGTTCTACTATGGAAGTCAGTGGTTACAGGTTTTCAGCATTTTTTAAAATACCTTCTTTTGTGTTTAACACAAGAACAGAAACTCATAAAGATTTACATCCACCTGAGGGTGATTAAATAGTGATTAAAATTGACATTTGTGGGTGGACTGTCCCTTTAATATGATTAAAAATGTAGCTTCATTCTCTGGTCACCTCTAGATTTCAAAACAAGTTATTCATTAACTTCCATGCTATTTGTATGTCCTACTATGGAAGTCAGTGGTTACAGATTTTCAGCATTCTTCAAAATACCTTATTTTGTGTTCAATAGAAGACAGAAACTCAAAAAGATTTACATCCACCTGATGGTGAGTGTATATTTGTGGGTGAACTGTCCCTTGTATCATGTAAATGTAGTTTCGTTCTCTGATCACCTCTAGATTTGTCACATGAGGATTTCCAACAAGAAGCGAAACAAGAATTCCCTGCTTTCCAGAACATTTTTTTGCACTCCCAAACAAAATTCCACGATAATTCTAAGCAGCTGTGTATCGCACCTCTGATACTGACAGCATGCGTGAGTTCACAAAACTATGTTGTGCACTGGCCCTGACCCAATGCCCTGCTCCAGCGGGTCACCTCATTCAAACATCACCCGCACGCTCTTTTTGTTTATCTTCTTCTTCTTCACCGAATAATGAAACTGGTGCATGAGCAGTTCACTCGCCTGCTAAATCTTCACCCGGCTGACCTCAGATCTGCACAGTCATATTTCCTATATTGTGTGATGTCATGGTGCAGATAAGAGTGACAGTCAGGCAGCATTCAAGAGCTTTTTTGGCAGCGCTCGCTGTCAAGAGTGCTCTCCGGGGGAATGGACTCGGCCCAAGTACTGGGAAAGCAGACCTGCAAAACAAAGCTGCCAATTCCGATCCCCTCTTTCATCTGGGATCTCGGAGATGCAGACAGATTTGTGTAGGAAAACACAGATACACATGAAGCAGGCTCCTTGTGAATATTCTGAATACAATAGTTGAAAAGAATTTAATACCGACTAAATTACATATTACACACGATATTGCCAGGTACTTTGTCTGCTTTTGATTCGCCAAGTCAAAGCGCTTCCAAAGCATAATGCGCTAAAGCACAAAACCAAAGCAGAATAAGCCCTTGCGAGATTTGAGCAATATGCAGTACGTTTGGTGAATGATCCAATGACTCACTCGTAATAATAGTGGATGCATCTTAAAATTCTAGTGACGATGTGAACTTCCTTCTGTCCTTCAGAGGCTCTGCATTAATGGAACACTCCACCTTTTCTGGAAATAGGCTCATTTTCCAAGTACCTTCGAGTTGTGCAGTTGTGTTTTACCATTTTTGAATCCGTTCAATCTGATTTCTGGGATTTTTTGGGAACATTTTTATCTTAGCCTTAATGTATTTAATTTAACAATAACGATATTGTTTTTGATATATTGTGCATCTCTTCTTGTCACCTGAAATACATTAACAGCGCTAACATTTCGTAGACTAAACTATGCACAATGTCAAAAAAAAATTGACTGCGATATTTTTTTTTTTTTTTTTACACACATTTTACCAGGAGTGCGTTTCCGAAAACCATTGTTAGCCAACTAAGATCGCAAGTTTTGTCGTTACTAACATAGTTCGTTGATTTGGCATTTCCCAAATTCATCTTTCCAACGAACATTCGCAAACTGCATTGCAAACTTCTACGTTTGCAACTACATCTCTAGAGCTGTAGTTAGAAACATAGTTCCTGGCTGTGTTCTATTCCCCGTCATCCCCTCTATGCCCTATTCATTTAGAACATTCTAATATTTAAACTTGGAATGATTAAAAAAAACACATTAAAGTCATCTCTCTTAGGTATAAGTTGCTTTCAAAGTATTTTTACAGTTTAGTTTTAGCAATCTTCATATTTACAATTGCGTTCCCTTTGTAGTGCACTTTGAAAACATTGATGTCATTTTCAACACAGCCATGGCTCATGACAAAAGCTATAAGTGACCTATTATTTAAAAGAGGAATTTATGTTACGTCTCCAAAGGTTGTGTAAACAAATATATATAGCATATGTTAATGCTTTTAATTTATAGTAGGTTATTTATTAAGTAATATATCTGTACTATACATGACATGGGTCTGTTGGTTAGAACATTTCTGCAGTGGTTTAAATGTGTCAAATTGTAAAAGTAGACTTTAAAATAAATAATAAAATAAACAATATCCTACTTAATAATAAATTACAACCATTAATGATTTATATGATTTATAAATGAGATTAGAATAAGTGTTAGCTTTCGAGATTTTATATGGAATATTCTCAATAATATATGTAAAGGAATCATAGGCTCTACAGTTGACGTCAGAATTATTAGCTCTATTAAACATAATAAATATTATTATGTCCTATGTGTTATAAAAACAAAACTTTGTTCACAGGTATTGATAAAAGATTTGTCCCATTAGTCAAGAACTTGCACTGTTAATTACTGTACACTAATGAGGGGTATATCTCATGTTAACAAAAACACCCCCAACACTTATTTCAGAAAAATGATTAAAAGCATTACAGTCATTTTTATTGGATCAGAAAATATTTTGCCATGAAAAAGGACCGAAATCCAGATGTCTGTATTTCAATCAAAGCCGTCCCAGACAGAGCGATAACTTTTACAGCATCGTAACGTGAGACAAAACAGTGCTGTAAAATATAATGACCAAAATCCTTGCGCATGTCTCGTTAGCAAATTAAAGCAAACTCTTAATTTAAGGTTTGCTCTTTCTTTCACGTTGCCATTGTTCCATGTTTGTAATTTTAAAGAAAGGCGAACGGATGTTGGAAAATCTAATTACTGTAAGTGATCCCTATATAGTATAGATTGGCTTTAAAGGAACACTCCACTTTTTTTTTGGTTTTAGAAATAGGCTCAATTATTCCCCTTGAGTTAAACAGTTGAGTTTTAGCATTTTTAAAAATCTTTTCAGCTGATCACCGAGTCTGACAGAAGCACTTTTAGCTTAGCTTAGCATAAACCATTGTATCAGATTAGACCATTAGCACCTTGATCAAATGTTTTTTTTTTTAAAGTTCCGATAATTGATCTTCGTTAGACTGAAGGAAAATGAAAAGTATCTTCTTAGCCAATATGTCTATGAACTATATACTCGTTCTGGCGTAATAATCAAAGAACTTTGTTGCTGTACCATGACTGTAGTAGGTGCAATGATATTTCACAGTGCCAGAAAATAGTTCCCTGCTAGGTAACTTGGTAACAGTACTGCATATTATCATTGCGAATGCTTTAGCCATGGATTGCATTTTTCTGAACAAGATGCTAATGGTCTAATCCAATTCAATCATTTATGCTAAGCCAAGCTAAAAGTTCTGCCGTTAGACCCAGACATTGAATAAATTCAAAAATGCTAAATTTAAACTGTTTAATTATAGAATAGTTGTAAAATGAGCCTGTTCCTAAAATAAAATGTAAAAATGTGTCCTTTTGATAGATTTGGACCCATTGTTTTAAGTCTGTCCTGATGAACAAATAACAGTGTCTGTTATATACATACATGTATATATATATCTTTATATGTATATATATATATATATATATATATATATATATATATATATATATATATATATATATATATATATATATATATATATACAGTGTCTGTAAAATTTAATGACCAACATGTCTCGTTAACAAATTAAAGCAAACTTCAGCCATGGATTGCAAATTTTATAAAAGATGCTAATGGTCTAATCCAATTAAATGATTTATGCTAAGCTAAGCTAAAAATACTCCCATCAGACCCTATTTAACTCTAAGGTAGTTATAAATTGAGCCTGTTTCTAAAATAAAATGTAGAAATTTATCCTTTTGGATCAGGGTATCTTCCGTCCATTCCATATTCGTTTTCAAACAAAAAAAATGAAAACTAAAAAACAAGATTAGCTCACAAAAAATGAAAAAAAAAAAACGAGATTTTGGCTTGATTTTGGTTTTTAATTTAGGGTAGGAAAATGGATAAACGACTTTAAAATTCATTATACACCGGTAGGTGGTGCTGAAACGCCCATGATTTTCCTCTGATTGGTCAACCAAATCTGAGCTTGTTACGTTGTTTATCCGTTTTCCTACTCTAAATTAAAAAACAAAAATCGAGCCAAAATCTCGTTTGTGAGCAAACAAAAAAATTAAAAACTGCCATTTTCTTAGTTTTCCTTTTTTGTTTGAAAACGGATATGGAATGAACGGAAGATACCTTGACACTTTTGACCTATTTGGACCCATTTTTATGTCTATATAAGTGCAGATGTCCTGATGAACATCCAACAGTGTACATTTCATACAGTAAAGCAAGTCATACAGGTCTGTAATGTCGTGAGCGTGAGTAAATAGTAGTTTTGTCATTTTGGGAGAATTCTGACTGTAATCGTTCATCATAGACAGATGTTGCAGGTTATGTAGCCTGTATCTGGACGACTGCCTGCCTGCCAGCAATAGTTTCTACTATTGGCCTTTTTTTGGAGGGTCTCGCAGGCCTGAACGTGTCTATGGGGATTAAAGCAAGCAGAGAATGATGAGGTGGTCATGACGTTGGAAAAATATGAGCTGGTAGGGCTCATTTTTGCTTTAACATTAATGCTGAAATTATACGGGGAGAACTATTTAAGCAACTATGCGAGGATAATGGCCCCGTGTCTTCATCGGGTGCCAAGAGAATTCTGGAAAGAAACACAATCCGCTGGAATCCTCACAGCAGACCTGCGTTGTGTTTGGGCTATTTTTCAGCGGCAGTGAATTCTGTGCGTGTAAGCATAGACCCATAAAAATATCACATATAGGCCCTGGGTACATTCTGTACCACAAACATCACATCTCACTCATACGCAAAATGGGGCAGAGCTGGAGCCATAGAGCTTTTTCTTGCTTTTCAGTTCTGTGGCTTTTATTGACTCTAACCATTACACGAATAGAGTTTATATTTTCATTATGAATGCATTTAAGAGACAGCCGCAACATATTGCTGTTGCTCAACATTATCAGGATCACAAGAAGTGAAAGACACTGTCCCAGAAAATCTCTCCCTGCATCTTACACATCTTCAACTGAGAATGAAATGAAATTGAAACTGTAATAAATAATAATAGAATGGAAATAACATTTATCGCACGATTAATAAAGATTTTTATAATTATTTAGCACAGTAGCAACACACAGCAAGAGTATAAACCTGAAGGCATCTGCCATTTTAAAACCAAGCTACAAAATTAATCTTGAGATTATTACAATATGATAAATGGATCATATCAATTCATTTGAACACTTTACAATAATCCAATAAAAGGGCATACTCACACTATGTACAGTTTCCTTAAACGCTTGTACCCCCTCCCGTCTCCCCCGACGGCCCGCACTCACATTACATTCGGGCCTGTGCACGCTTACGTTGTCAATTATTACGTCGAGTACTCTCGCTCAGCACTGTGGAGATTTCTTCAGTTATATCGTCGTTTAAGTCAGTTGATATGCAGCGACACGCAGTCAAATATTTCGCTAAACAGATCAGCCGCTTTTGACGCTCATAAACAATCATAAAGTCCTCGTGCTGCAGGAATTAGGATGTTTGCTGAAGGTGCGGAGCTTTCGTGCAGTGAGGGGTTTGCGTCTTTTATAAACTACGACAGTTTGCATTCATTGAACAGTAAGAATGATTAATAAACGCATATGAAACAGTCCCTTAATAATCACGTCTCGCTTTCAGTTTCGGGCTCTGGCGGCGAGTTTTGCATTCACACACACAAGCGTACCGCGCCAAAGCCCAAGTGAACCGATTCAGAGCACTCAAACTTCTAAAACGATCTGGGAAACGGGCGTGGGCACGGTTTGGATATCATAGTGTGAGGCGTCCCTTAATCACATCTGTGCGGTTTGTGAAAATAAAAGCTTTTGAATATTTTTCCAGACACAGATAGACGCTAGGTGTCAGTCAGATAACGATCTTTGTTCCTTCCTAAAGCCAACTGTGTTTAAAATTATTCATAAAATGCTTTTGATAAACCCCTTGTTTGTTTACCTTGCTTGCTTGATGCGTGTGCATGTGAAGAAGTGCTCCGGTGAGTGCCAGCACACACATATTATGTACATGTGAACGTGTTCCTCCATATGTTTTTATCGAAGTTTTTCAGAATACTTATCCATCCACAGAATTTGTAATGTCAAATGTGTAAAACGTTTAGCTGCGGCTCGTGCTTCTACCTTTGGATGTCTCTGGGACAAAACAGCTGTGTGAATGCTAAAGCTTTAAATAAAAGTGAAACCATCAACAAAAGCCAGACCCCTTCTATGATTATAAATACAAGCGCAGCTGTTTAGAGCTCATTTCTGGTTGATGTCTGAATTTACCAGTATTTTGAAATAGACGTGTGAATGGTCTTTACCGGAAAAATTCCGGAATGTCCTTGCATGTTTGAACAGCGCTTTTTTGAATTTAGTCGTTCTGGTAATTTTCCAGATATTTACCGTATTGCGGTATTCCGGTAAGATACTTTAAGGCTTAATTCTGATTACATTTTTATTTTCATTTCAGTTGTTATACATAGTAAAACAATAACTCGTATAATGCAAATAAAGCATACATATAAATGCATTTGCCACAGTAAATCCAGGTACACTACCTAGTGATAAAGGTTTTTCTCTCTCTCAAGAGAATATACTTGCAGATGCTTTTATGTGTACCCTATAATAAATAATACATATAATTAACAATAATAATAAAAATGATATATATATATATATATATATATATATATATATATATATATATATATATATATATATATATATATATATATATATATATATATATATAATTTTAATATGAAGCTTTACAATATTATATATGTGCATATACATTAAATTAGCCAGAACTGAAGCCAAATCTGGAGCTTATCTAACAAAATAGCTCACAATAACAGTCCAAAAATGTGTACACCCAAATTTATATGTTATATAAAAATATTAAATACAAATTTAAAAGGAGGAAAAATCAAGAGAAGCAATAAAAAAATAAATAAATTGAAAAATTTTGTTGAAATGTTGTAATGTTCACTGTACACTCACCTGCCACTTTATTAGGTACATCTGTCCAACTGTTCAGTAACTGAAATTTCTAATCAGCCAATCACATGGCAGCAACTCAAGACGACCTGCTGCAGTTCAAACCGAGCATCAGAATGAGGAAGAAAGGTGATTTAAGTGACTTTGAACGTGGCATGTTTGATGTTGCCTGACGGGCTGGTCTATTTCAGAAACTACTAATCTACTGGGATTTTCACGGACAACCATCTCTAGGGTTTGCAGCGAATGGTCTGAAAAAGAGAAAATATCCAGTAAGCGGCAGTTCTGTGGTAGCAAATGCCTTGTTGATGCCAGAGGTCAGAAGAGAACCCAGACTGGTCCGAGCTGATAGAAAGGCAACAGTAACTCAGATAACCACTCATTACAACAGAGGTCTGCAAAAGAGCATCTCTGAACGCACAACATTCCAAACCTTGAGGCAGATGGGCTACAGCAGCAGAAGACCACACCGGGTGCTACTCTTGTCAGCAAAGAACAGGAAACTGAGGCTACAATTCACACAGGCTCATCAAAATTGGAAAAAGGTAAATTGGAAAAATGTTGCCTGGTCCAACCCGGTACTAGTTAGGTGTTCCTAATAAAGTGGCTGGTGAGTGTGTGTATATATGTATGTATATATATATATATATATATATATATATATATATATATATATATATATATATATATATATATATATATATATATATATATATATACATACACATACACACACATATATATATATATATATATATATATATATATATATATATATATATATATATATATATATATATATATATATATATATATATACACATACATACATACATACATGGATGGGGGGGTTGGGGTGGTTTGACAAAGGTCCAGAATTTGTAACATACATGAGCTCCTTTGTCCTTTTCTGACTGTTATGTCATCAAAAATAATAGAAATATCTAAATAAGAACTCATTGAAAAAGGCTTTAAGACCAAATGGAATCTGATGTAAGTAAAGTCAATTTTCAGTACATTGTTGTTAAATAGCAAACACATTTTACAAGTAACTTTTATTCTAAATCTTGGACCTTAATTGTCATTTATAAGGGATTTATAAAGCATAAATAGTCCTCACTTTAGATTGTCAAAACTGGATGAGATTGACTTAATAAAGCACTTATTAACATACAAATTAACTATTATGCCTGAATAATAAGATATTTGAATGTTCGTTTGAATCGTTTATTAATAAAGAATAGAGCATTTGTATCTGCAGATATAAACTGCTTACTAACATCTGTTAATGTAGAGTTAATGCTTAACAAATCATGAATTAACTATTTGCTGATGCTTATTAAATGATTTATAGTGTGTAGTTATTATAAAGTGTTACCAATAAAAATTATGGATAGGAAAAAAAAGACTGTAAATACTGTAACTCGTTAAATAAATGTGCTCAAAGCATTTGTGTTCTTTGTAACAATTATTTGTTCATATCTGATTATGGCTTATTTGGATTCTTGATCCATTGTATTTTTTCCAACAGATTCAGTGCCATCATCCCAACAGCAAAGGCATTTCTGGTTAGCTTAAAATGAAATAACTCCTCCATTGCACACAGCAGACATAATGTGGACTGCATGCATCCGATCCTCATGAGGTTCCAATTAGATGCACGACCTGATACAAATAAAGAAAGGGCTATTTATTCTCATATCCTGTAGGCTTGTTTACAGCGCTCGTATTTTCACACTAACCGCCAGTCTTTAGCAGATGCGTTTTCACCGGTCCCTCCAATTGATCCCAGAATAGAGCTGAAAAATAACAAGCTCCGCCGCTCTGTATAATTGTTGCCTGAGGTCAAGTGCATTTCCAAAACTGATTTGCTCTTCAGTTTTTCCTCTCTTGTGGAAGCCGAGGGGAAAATCCCTCGGTGAAAGAGGGACACCCGCTCTGATTCGGGCTTCAGTCGGGCCTCTGGTTGACCTCGTGGAGACTGGCTGCTCTTGAAACCACAAAGCCACAGTTGTCAAACTCAAGCCAGTTTTACTGCCTACTCAGAGTGGCCTACGATCGCAGGAAAACACAAACACTGCTGGCTGATGTGGCCCGGGCAAATGTGTTTAACTCACTTAAAACGGCCAGTGGAAAAATGATGCGCTGCCGTCTGACTCTTAAAGCAATGGTTGATCTCACAAACGTAGTTGTTTGCTTTGTTGATGGATGAAGAACACTTTTACGAGCTGGTTCATGCCATTTTACATGTTGAATAGGGACAAATTGATCCGACAAGATCATTTACTGTTGCTGTAAAAACTGTGCTGGGGTTGGGGGTAATAATTAGGCTATAAATAAAATATATACAGATGAAGTCAAAATGATTAGCCTTCCTGTGATCTTTTCCATATATTTCTCAAGTGAGTTTAACAGAGCAAGGACTTTTTTCACACTATTTCCTATAATTTTTTTTTTTCTGGAGAAAGTGTTAATTATATTTTTTTTGCTTAGAATAAAAGCAGTTTTTATTTTTAAACCACTTTAAGGTTAATATTATTAAACCCCTTAAGCAACATATTTTTTGATTGTCTACAGAACAAACAAACAAAAAAATCTGTAAAAAAACAGTCAACAGACTGGCAGCAGGGCTTCCAGAGATGTTCTGTTAAATTACAGAAAATAACCATTTCACAGAATTACAAGCAAAACCTGTAAAAATACAGAACAGACTTTATGGTAAAATAAATTAAATTACAGTTTATTACTGTTGATAATTTGCACTTAAAGTTTCAGAATAAACAATGGAGATAATCTAAAATTCCTGTTCCTAAATTACAAGTGATTACTGTCATTTTACAGATTAAAACTGTAATGATACAGGTAATTACTGCCATTTTGCTAATTATTACTGCATTTATACAAATTATTACTGTCATTTTGCTAATTATTACTGCATTTATACAGATTATTACTGTCATTTTACAAATTATTACTGTAAATATATAATTTATTATTGTAACTATGCAGATTAATTAATGTTTTAAAGATCATTACTGTAATTATACAGGATATTAATGTATTGTACAAATACATTAATGTGATTTATAATGATTGTGACTGTAATTATGCAGATTAATAATCGGATTATACAGATTAATTCATGTAATTATGCATGAAATCTCTAAATATTCTATCAAATTTAATACAGAAAAAAAGCTTTTATAGAATGATTAAAAAAACTCAAGTACAAATAATTGCTGTTGTCATAAAACACGGTAAATATAACTATAAACTATAATATAGCTTAACAAATATTTCTAGTACTTTTAAAAAATACAAAACTGTTATATATCTGATTTTTTATTTATTTATTTTTTTATTTATTTTTTATTTTTTCTACAAATAACACATTTACTCATCATTTACAACAAAAACAAGGTTAGTGCCATATGAGGATGCCAGCACAACAAAGTTGAGGATAAAATAGCAGTTTATTAAGAGAATCATCTTGCAATTAAAGGTGTCTGTGATCAGTCCATGATCTTCTGGCTGTGTGTGTAATCAGTGAGAATTAGAAACCCGGGTGTGCGAGGTGCATGCTGGGAGTTGTAGTACGTTAATGTAGCATGTGTGTAGTGATCGTAACAGTTAGCATAGCAACATTGTCAGCCACTGATTAGTTTTTTAACAATAGCCGGTTTTTCCATAAAGTAGAATGTGAATAACAGCTAATTAGAGCCATTTGTACACTATGCAATACAAAAAACTAAACTCATAATAAAATAAAACATTAAAACAAGGCTGTCAAAGTCTGTGCAGTTTAAGTCTAACCCTTAAAATATAATAATAAAATGTATCTAATATATATATTAAAAAAATAATAATAATAATAGTGTTTGGGACATTTCATATGCTGCAAAACAGTTGCAGGATGACACTGTATGTCTGTAACAAAATATAAAACATTCAAAGTATTTCAAATAGCCACTTAAGAGCTAAAATGTGCTGTCCACATACAGTATGTGGACACTCAAGCCCTAGGAGGTTGACGTTTAAATTATTGTCTTTATATCACCCTAATGAGGCTGTGGACACACTATACCTACATACAGTTCTGTCCAAACAGCTTACAAAAGACAATTTTTATGATTAGTGCTCTTTAATTAATCTAGTTATCAAGCCTTTAAATTGCACTTGAAGCTGAATACTACAGGCTATACTATACTATAGCCAGCCTACTGAAGAAAAGGTGGTTCTTTTTTTCTCAAAAAATGAAATTTTTTGCTGTTATTAGCCTCGTTTTTGTTTAAATTATAAGGTTTAAATACTGCATTTTTATGACATTTTAAACTCAAATTTTTGCTGGATTAGCTTGTCAGATGGTGATCATAACCACACTTTTTGATGCAACAAAAACATTTGCTTACCATACTATTTTACCATGAAGTGTTTATTTACAAATGTGCATTTAAACTGTACGTTATAAGTTTTATAAATAATGTAATGAGATTAGAATTAAATTTCATTTTTTAACAAAGAAATATGAAATAATCCTTTTTTTTGTAAATACAATTCATCATTTAAAAAACCAAAAACAGTTAGGAATCTGTTAAAATTGGTTTTAAATTGAAAACTCTAGCTTATAGGTAAATAACAAACTAGCTAGCTCATTTCCTCAGTCAGAGTTTGTCCATTTGAATAATTGAAAATTAAATTAGTCTTAAATCCTTCTTCTATCCATTTTTTTCACAATTTATGAAGGCATACTGTCAAAATGGGACAAATGAGCTCTTATAGGGGTCAAATATTGGACTTTGTCAGTAGGGGGGTGGGTCTTTCAAACTACCCAACCCCCCAAGGCTACCGGCCTGTACTAGCCACTAACAACTTGTTTGTGATTATACTGTTTGGATTTAATTTAGGAAATCTTCACTCAAAGAAAACAAAATGTTCTAAAATTAGGGGATAAAATGTTAATTTAGCACAAGTGATAACTCTAATATGCTAACACACAAGCAGTGTGCAAATTCAGTGCCAGAACATATAGTTTTTTTTTGTGGAATATTTTTTATATCTATATATTTGAGAATTGAGAACTGCCTCTAAATAGTTTTTCTCATCATTTCAGCAGATTTTCTGTGTTTAGAAAGCAAGTGGACAGAGTAAAAGGAGCTTATCATACGACCTTGGTGTCAATCTAGGCTCAAATCTTGCTCTGGTCTGGAGAAAAGCGCAAACAGCTGCTGCTTGTATCACAGACTGTTTCTCTCAGTCAGGATTTGACATTCCACAACACCACTGGCCTAAAGTTTAGCACTCTCCGCCTCACCTAAAATGACCAGTCCAGTACTGCATTAAAGTCCAGTGCTGAGATCACACTCACTGCATGAAGTGGCATGAGTATTAAATCCACTGCAATTCATAACGTTTTGATTTAGTGGCTAATTCGTAAGATCTTATTTGTATAATTTAGTACGATATGCTCATCCTCCAATAATGGTTGGGTTTAGGGATGGGGTTTTATGTTCAATATTTATTTAGCCACAAACCTTTGCCCACTACTGTAGCCGAATGGTTTGATTTATGACTGATAATGATTTAAAAAATATATTTTATAAAATACCTTCGTAAAAAAAAATGTACCCAAAATGTAATTCTGGAGCTGATTTGAAGTTAAACTTTTAAAATCATTGCTATTTTAATAATTCATTAAGTTGGCAGTACATCATGATGTAAATACACAGTATATTACTGGTTGTTTTTGGGGAATAACTTACCTCCAAATCGAAGAATCTGAAAGTAGAAATGAAAAGTGTTTCCAATATACAGTACACACAATGAATAGACTAATCTATTGCACACCATCTTATAATTCATCTTATAATTATGAACGTAATACTAGTTTTAATGTACTTTTAATGTATATGCAGATTTATGATATTAAAGGCTTAACATATACACTCACTGGCCACTTTATTAGGTACACCTGTCCAACTGCTCATTAACGTAAATTTCTAATCAGCCAATCACATGGCAGCAACTCAATGCATTCAGGCATGTAGACATGGTCAAGACAGTCTTCTGCAGTTCAAACTGAGCATAAGAATGGGGAAGAAAGGTGATTTAAGTGACTTTAAACGTGGCATGGTTGTTTGTGCTAGACGGGCTGGTTTGAGTATTTCAGAAACTGCTGATCTACTAAGATTTTCATGCCGAAGAAAAGAAAATATCCAGTGAGCGGCAGTTCTGTGGGCGCAAATGCCTTTTTGATGCCAGAGGTCAGAGAAGAATGGCCAGACGTCTAATGACCTAATAGAAAGGCAACAGTCACTCAAATAACCACTCGTTAAAACCGAGGTATGCAGAAGAGCATCTCTGAACACACAACACGTCCAACCTTGAGGCGGATGGGCTACAGCAGCAGAAAACCATACCAGGTGCCACTCCTGTCAGCAAAGAACAGGAAACTGAGGCTACAATTCGCACAGGTCACCAAAATTGGAAAAACGTGTGTAATGGTGTGAAGGGTTATTTTCTAGACACACTTTGAGCTCTTTAGTACCAATTGAGCATCGTGTCAACGCCACAGCCTACCGTATTGTTGCTGACCATGTCCATCCCTTTATGACCACAGTGTAGCTATCTTCTAATGGTGACTTTCAGCAGGATAACACGTCATGTCATAAAGCACTAATCATCTTAGACTGGTTTCTTGAACATGACAATGAGTTCACTGTACTCAAATGGCCTCCACAGTCACCAGACCTCAATCCAATAGAGCACCTTTGGGATGTGGTGGAACGGCGTACCTAATAAACTAGCCAGTGAGCATATATTTTAAAGAATCTAATTACAATGTTAAATACAATTTAAGAATAAGTAATATGGGCTAAAATACATACAGTACTGTGACTTATTGGACCAAACTAGCCCAAGTTTTAAAATGATTTTTCTAAATGGAAGATGTATCGCTCTATGTAATTAGAGTACTTGCTGCTGTTGGTTAACTCTTTTGTTACTCCGAAGTATATTTACCGTTTATATTTATTTCTCTTTAAATATCTGTACCGTCATCCTTACTTTGATATGCTACCTTTTTGAAATAAATAATTTCAATAATAATTATTGACAAGAAGCTTATATGCATGCATCATTCTGACACAAAGAATACAACTGCATTTCATTAACCAGTGTTTATTTTCTAAATAATACATATCAGGAAAAATAACATTGATGTACTTATGGTTAATAAAGCTCGAGGAGTTCATGAAAATATACAGTACACTAGTCTGCTTTGTGACAAATAATATCACAATATTTTATATATATATAACAAAAAACATACAACAGTGGCAAACTGCTCACATCAGAGATACTCATGAAAATGAGAAATGGTACAAATCAATCGGTTATTAAAATCATATTGTGGTAAGTGCCCAAAAACAGTGCATTATGTGTATACTGAGAGAAAGTGAGTTTTTTGAGAACCAGTGCTTATGGGGACCATCAGTGTACGAGGTCAGGCCTTGTAGAGTTGTGTGTGAGAAACACCAGGAAGGAACAACAGGTCTGTCATCATGTCTGGTCTTGATTTGTTGTCAGTGCAGTCAGAGAAGATTGTGAATGTGGACACCAAACATTGACACAAAATGGAGTAGGGCATTGAAAAAGAAACAATATATATATATATATATATATATATATATATATATATATATATATATATATATCAATAAACACATATCTGATTTAGATACAAAGGTTCTGAAAATAATAATAA
Organism: Danio aesculapii; assembly: GCF_903798145.1. Lineage (NCBI taxonomy): Eukaryota > Metazoa > Chordata > Actinopteri > Cypriniformes > Danionidae > Danio > Danio aesculapii. Next base: position 64,840,185 of record NC_079439.1, read on the forward strand.
TAATGAAAATGAAAATGGGGTAAAGCATTTCTCTCATTTGCAATAAACTTTATGATAAATACATCAAAATTTTTGCTATACTACCCGGATTAAAGTAGCACACCATCTAATTTGTACATCTCAGGATTTGGCAACAGTTTTGATCATGCAACTGTAAGGAGTTTAATAAACACATGCTCAACTGGTGTAATACTGACATCAAAAAAATGTTACCGCACTGTAAAAAAAAATCATAAATTAGCAGGTGTTTTTTGTTTATTTATGGCTGTGAATTGCATTGTGGGACTTTTATCTCTACTCTGTCAAGTTTTGATGTTAAAAAAACTACTGTGAAGTTTGAAAAGAGTGCTAAGTAGTTGTATATATATATATATATATATATATATATATATATATATATATATATATATATATATATATATATATATATATAAATATATTTATAAATAATTTTTGAATGGCCCAGCCAGAGCCCTGATGTAACCCTAATTGAGCATATCTAGAGAGACCTAAAAATGGTTGTCCACCAGTGGTTACCCTCGAATTAGACAGAACATTAGATGATCTGCAAGGAGGAATGGCAGAGGATCCACAAATCCAGGTGTGAAAAAAAACTTGCATCTTTCCCAAAAAGATTCATGGCTGTATTAGATCAAAAGCAACGGGTCTAAAAACTGAAATATCACACGGTTCTAAGTATTTAGACCCTTTGCTCAGTTTTTCTTTTTAATAAATCTGCAAAAATGTCAACAATTCTGTGTTTTCAACATTGGGTGCTGTGTGTACATTAATGAGGAAAAAAAATTATCTTAAATGATTTTAGCAAATGGCTGCAATGTAGCTTGTCCCAAGAAAGATCAAGGTCCCATAATGCGATGCAAAAAAACAGTTTTTTTTACAGTGCGGGAAAACTACAAAACCTACACATCAGTGTGGAAATACAGAGGCTATAAAGTAAAAAAGTGAAATCTCAAGACGCAAAGCGACTTTCGGGAATGTTCTCCATCGAGAATTAGAAAAGAGATATACAGAAATCTGGCTATTCGTCAAGCAAACACGACACTAGGGAAATCCGAAAAATACGTCGAAAAAACACATTTATTTATTTATTGAGGTACGATTTTGTTGGCATGTACGGACATGGTTCTGTAAATGCACAGACACACATATAGGATTACAGAAGGAATCTATACATGAGGCTTTTCTATACGTGGCCAAACATCAGCAGCTGAAGCCACCACAAGCAGTCTTTCAGTTTCTCTCACCTATTCTACTATTTACAGAAAAACCACACGAGCCCCGTGGCTCCAGACCGGTTCAATGTATCTACTCAGCAATTGGAAACGGAACCTCTCTCTGACCAATTTCCCCAGTATATACAAACATATGGAATCGAAAACACGGCTGGAAGTCAATACGGCAAAGGAACGCTTTGTATGATTTTTTTTTTTTTTCAAACGGTGGCATTTCTAAAACATTTTCCTTATGCGTTAGAGACTTTTATTTATTACTCATACAAATTGAGTGGCTGGGAAAACAGGTCACTTCCAAACACACACCTTTGCTGCATACTAACCGAAACAGAGGAACCGACAGTGAAGGAAAATAAAACAAAAAGACAGCAAAGTAACACTGGAGACATGTAAAAAAAAAAATAACTTAAATGACCGGTGTAAATATAAATAAAAAAGACAACATTCTTAATAAATAATTCTATTATTTACAACATCATATATTGCTAAGAGATTTTTAAATAACTAAAATACTGGATAAGCAGCAAACATTACAGGCATGAGGTACAGCAAAATAATAATAATAATAAAAAAGATCCTGTTGAGTTTACAGTAGACTGTTTCACCAAACTTCATTTGATTTGATATTGTTTTTCATGGCTTCAGAAGTAAAAGGTAATGCTATAGCATGCTATAGTAGGCTATAGCATGCATCAAGCTTTCTTAAAAGGATAGTTTACGCCCAAAATGAAAACTTGCTATTCGCTTACTCGCTTTGAGACCTCAGTCAAATCAATAGTTGTGTTTCCATCTACCTATTTTTATGCGGATTATAGAATGTGGCATAAAAAAATGAGTCCCGGCCAGATCAGTTGGTATTTCTATGTGAATTTTGCATGTTCTCCCCGTGTTCGCATGGGTTTCCTCCGGGTGCTCCGGTTTCCCCCACAGTCAAAACAAATGAGCTATTGGTGAATTGAGTAAACTAAATTGCCCCTGATCAACAAAGGGACTAAACCGAAGGAAAATGAATGAATGAAATGCTTAGTGTAATTCTCAAGATGTGCTTACATTTTGAAAACGTGCATTAAAAAACTAGGATAAAAGTTTTATCCATTAAGAAAAAAATGTACATAAACAATGGAAACTGAAAAAAATTTCTTCGTACACATCAAATAAGTCATGTGATTTTATTTTAAAACATATCATGCAACGATAAAAATTGGTGTGAACAGGATGCAGTGCGTCCCACATAAAGACTTTACTTGGGTGGGCTGCCTATGTATATTAACATATAAGTATATTTAAGTATAATTTGGTGTAACATATAAGTATATTTAAGTATATTTAAGTATATTTGGTGACATTTATTTTTTATTATTATCATCCTTTTGCACTTTTTTTTATCCGCCCAATAGCCAAACATCCGCGATCTATTAACTAGACGTTTCCTACACATTAATTTTACTTAAGTAAGTTTACTTTACTTTTACTTAAAGACTTTTGGGACTTAAAAATGCATCCGTCCGGGGTTTCTAAATCTCAGAAAATGTCCAGAATTTGGTTTTTGCTTTCGCTTTCTAAGCTATCGTCATTTTTATTTTTAAGCCTGATTTACTTTTGCTTGGCTTAGCAGCTGACAGCATGTGCAAAACTAAACAACGCTGACAGCATCTAAACAACTCAGATGAACTTTTCTATATACTTAGAGAGGGCTAAATTACATCTAAACTGGCTGTAGAATATATGTACACTGTTAGAAATTCTTAATTGCCTCATTTGCCTCATTTAAATAATCTACACTTTTTATTCTTGCAATTATTATACTTTTTAGATTTCCTTTATGTCATTTATTTCTCATTTGATGTATTTTTTTAATTTGATGATGTTGATATATTACATATTTTATACATATCTAACATGCTTTGGCAATACTGTACAAAATGTAAGCAGCAGATTTTACCTGTCAGTGTAAATGGCTGCTAAATAGAATAAAAGTAAAAGAAATAGTGGATTTCTTAAAAGAAATGGTGTATAATGAATAAAAATATTGTTAAAAATCTATTTTCGGCTACCACCGCAAGTATATTTCAAACCTGTGGGAAACACAGGGATGACATTTGGGGCTGTGTCTGTCTAAAACCTTAAACCATCTGTGGCATCTGTCATTGCTAGGCAATCACCAATCCTGTTCTCAGAGGATCCACCAATGACAAACCCTTGCTGTAGCTCTGATACAAGATTTATGTATGGAGGAAATGAAGAAGCACTGTGTTTATCTGAGGTAATCAGTCCTTTGTTGTTACAGAAATGTGTATAAGGTGGCGCAGTGGGTAGCGCTGTCGCCTCACAGCAAGAAGATCGCTGCTTTGAGCCCCGGCTGGGTCAGTTGGCATTTTTTTGTGGAGTTTGCATGTTCTCCTTGTGTTCACGTGGGTTTGCTCTGGTTTCCCCCACTAGTCCAAACAGATGTGCTCTAGATGAATTGGGTAAGCTAAATTGTCGGTAATGTATCTGTGTGAATGAGAGTGTATGGGTGTTTCCTAGTGATGGGTTGCGGCTGGAAGGGCATCCGCTGCGTAAAATGTATGCTTGATTAAGTTGGCGGTTCATTCCGCTGTGGCGACCCCTGATTAATAAAGGGACTGAATAAAAAAAATGAATGAAATGTGTAGTGTGAAGCTGATTGGTTGGTTCTTGTCAAATGACAAAAAATTGTAGATGTTTTTAACTCGCTGCTTTGGTAAAAGTGCGTGCGTCACATCTCCATTTGAAATAACGAACTTGCACACGCAAAAGACACGCTATGTGAGTTATTTGCAAATGTTTTATGCAATATTCCAGTTTTGCGCATAAATCTAATTTGCGTATTTGGATGGAAACATAACTATTGACTGCCAACATTCCCATTTACATAGAGAGGCAAAAACAACAACCCCAAAAAACAAACATACCAACAAAACTATATTTAAACCCAAGGCTCTTAATGATACATTGAGGTCTTACATAGTTAAACGATTGATCAGCAGGAGCCGCAGATATTAATTTAGCTTTGCCTCTATGTTGTAACTCTCAATGTGGCAGTAATTCTTTTATAAATCACCAACCACCACAGAAAAATTTACTAAAACAGCAAAGTTTTTCAATTTTGGTTAAACCATCCCTTTCCCAGGAAGAATAAAGACAGAAAACACAACGTTAAAAAAAGATCTGTACTGTATGTAAAGCTCAGTAATGGTCCATTTTCAGTGATGTCTGAGTCCGGTCGTGATTCTAGTTCATAAAGATTGCACATATATTGGTATTTGTTCTAGGCACTCTTTTCCAAGTGATATTTGAATAAAAGCAGCAGTATTTGAGCATTTGCTATGCAATAATAACATACAGTTTAATACTAGGAACAAAGAGACTAAATACATGATCGTTATATCGAAAAAAATGATGACAGCTGCTTGCGTACATGAATAAATAAGTCATCAGTGACTCTTACATACGTTCATCATTTCCATGTCTCTCGCAGGTCCGGTTTTTACCTTTGGAATTATTCGATTCTCTACTAAAAGTAGTGAAAAAACGAGAAAAAAAAAATATATAATGCACAGTATCAAGTACTATTCAATGTTGTCATACACTAAACGACTGTTTCATTTAATAATTACGATAACCTGTCTGACCATAGCAGCTTTTTAAAATTCTGTGGTAAACTTTTTCTTTCTTTTTTTTCCTTTTCCTTAACATAACAACTGTACAAAGACAAGTGCAGCGACTGTGGTCAAAGATTAAAAATACTGATTGACAGGGATACACCGAATATATAAACACGCACACAAGGCCCTTCCTACCACAAACTCTTCACTTCTGAGAAACATGTTATTCGTGGATGGACATTAATGACATAGATTTAACCTCTGTTGCTGTTCTGCTGAGATATCCTGGTTTGATAAGTAGACTAACTAGGCTTGATCACAACAGTTGTTTTTCTACATTGCTTATTTAATAAGATGTCATTTAGATGTGTTTAAGAGGTCAGAGAGATTGTGAGGGTGGCTGATAAATATGATACTATTTTAGGTACATTTAAAGGCAAAATTATTAACACTATTTTGAGATTTCTTTTTCAAATATTTTCCAAGCGATGTTTAATGGAGATAATATTTTCCAACAATATTTTTAATAACTAATTAGTTTGCTATTATGACAGTACGTAATATTTTTCTAGTTCAAGTAGGTTAATTGGGTTAACTAGGCAAGTCATTTGATTACAGTGTTTTGTTCTGTAGCCAATCAAACAAATATTTTATATGCACTGAAAAAAATTATTCAAAGATGATTCCTTGGATTTACTCATTTTTTTACGTTAAGCGGTTGTAAACAATTTATTTGTGTTGAATTTAAACAAACAAATTAAGTTGAACATTATTAAATTAAATTTGTTTGTTTAAATTCAACACAAATAAATAGTTTGCAACAGTTTTGCATGCAACACTTTTTTCAGTGTGGCTAATAATGATGATCTTAAAAAGTATTTAAAAAATGTAAAACTGCTAATCAAATTAAAATAAATAACACTTTCTCTCAAAAAATAAATATCATAGGAAATACTTTAGAAAAATTGACATTTTGACTGTTAAAGATCGCTTTTTAATCATTAAAATTTTGCAGGAGGGCTAATGATTTTGCCTTCAACTATAGCCAGCTATATTACCAAAGGGTGTGTTCACATTTGTAAATTGATTTGGTCAGGACTAAAACACAAAAGGATAGCTCTAGATCTAGATTTAGTTCTAGATCACTTTGTTTATTTTTAAGACTAAACCCAACATACACAAAACAAAAATACTGGTTTTATTATATAAATTTTGCAACAAACAATGTTGTGGGCTCGGTTGAATATGCTTGACATGGAAATATACAGTTGAAGTCAGAATTATTAGAATTATTGATTTTTTTTTTCTTCTTTTTTTTTTATATTTCCCAAATGATGTTCAACAGAGCACGGAAATTTTCACAGTATGTCTGATAATATTTAGTCTTCTGGAGAAAGTCTTATTTGTTTTATTTCAGCTAGAATAAAAGCAGTTTTAAATTTTTTAAAAACCATTTTAAGGTCAATATTATTAGCCTATTTAATCTATATATATTTTTAGATAGTCTACAGAACAAACCATCATTATACAATAACTTGCCTAATTACCCTAACCTGCCTAATTAACCTATTTAACCTAGCCGTTAAATGTCACTTTAAGCTGTATGGAAGTATCTGTAAAATCTGTGTAAAATATTATGTACTGTCATCATGGCAAAGATAAAATAAGTCAGTTATTAGAAATGAGTTATTAAAACTATTATTTTTTGGAATGTGCTGAAAAAATCTTTCTGTTAAACAGAAATCGGAGAGAAAAAAAATAAACAGAGGGGCTAATAATTCTGACTTCAACACTTAATCTTTTAAGGTGTCGCTTTGTATATTTGGTAGACAGAAGGGATGGCAGATTTCACAATTATTATTGATAAAATCACCTAATTGAGTTTGTTTTAATCAAACCAAACCTACCATGTGTGAACACACCCTAAAATTGACATTTTAACCTCTATAAGGATATTAAAAGTTCAACAGGTTCAAACAGACTGCCATAAACCACCACACAATGGACAATATAATCTCCAGTTTTACACACAAAACACAGAACTTAAAGCCTGTTCTCGTAATTACTAGAAAAGCTATATTTGCTATTGTGTTGAAGCACAAGCCAGTTGTTACACACACACTACCACGATGTCGTTTGTTACTCCTCACAAATATAACACCTCAAAAAGTGGAGCACCGACGGCATATCTGCCAATGAGATACTTCTGTTACAAAAGCTAAGATGAAAATTGACTGCAAAAAGGAGGAACCCTAGTATTATGCAACGTCAGATCCAGCTAGCGCAAAACTCCTCAATGAATGCTGAAAATAATCAACACTGAAGCCTAAATTACATTCTCTGCGTCAATAAATAACTCTGTTTTTTGTGTTAATTTGGCATTGCTTTTTTCAAAATTATGTTCCTTTCTGAAGGCTCTTCAGCTGTTCTTCATTGCAATTGGGTTATGATTACAGCCTGTATATAAATGTATTTCTTTCTTAATCAATTATCTCGGTGGCCGTTTTATCTCTAGTAGGGCTGTCAATCTATTCAAATCATTCATCTTACTATTTATTTGTCATGTAATGCATTCAGTTCCATATCTAAGAGGCAATTTATTCGGATGATGCTTAAAATGCACTGGGCTCGACACAATTGATTTATATTGAGGCAACATGAAGGAATTAAGTTATCTTATTCGTGTTTACAATTGTGCTGTTTTGGATAATTTTAAAGGGCACCTATTTTACCCCCCATTTACGTCTTTTGTGTCTCCAGAATGTGTCTGTAGAGTTTCAGCTCAAAATACCTATCAGATTATTTATTATACCATTTTAAATCTGGGAAATTTGAGCTGTTCGGACATTGTAGCTGTTTTTGTTGCCTATGCCTTTAATGAAAATGAGCTAGTTTTCCTCGCCCACCATTCCCATGTGCGTGTCTGAGCCATTTAGATTTAGATTGCTCACTATTGCTCTGGTTAGTGTTGCCAGATTGGGCAGTTTTGAATTTGATTTTACGGGTAAAAATTACATTGAAAATTTGGGTGGTTTTGCAACGACACTCCCCCCAGCCAACGGTACCAACCCCCGTTCATTTTAATCCGGTTATGAACTCCCAAAGAGATGCCATCCCCCACCGTTCTTCACATATAAACCAGTTATGATCTCCCAAAGAGATGCCACCCCCACCCCCCCATGGTTTTCACATTTAAAACGGTTATGAACTCCCAAAGAGATGCCACCCCCCGCCGTTCTTTACATATAAACCGGTTATGACCTCCCAAAGATCCCCTCCTCTAGCTGTTCGCAACTTTAGAACCACTTATGATAGCCTCCACATTTGAGGGTGGTTATTTTTGCTTTGCGGTAAGTTTTGAATAGTTTTTGGGATGGAATCAGTCAGCTACGTCTGGAAACACTGGCTCTGGTGCATGTAGCCTTCTTCTAGATAAACAGCACAGTGACAGACAAGAATGAAACAGATCTTCCTTACTACAGTAAGAACTTTCCCAGCTGTTATTTGATATATTTGCTGTGAAGTTAATTCAAGCCTTTCTGCAACCTTACACACAATGTCGTTATTAAGCACGCATGCGCACACGCATTTAGCTTTGCACTGTTTTTGCATGGCAAATGTGACAGGATACACATTAATATACACTGCTTTATGGACGTCCGTTATGTTAATTTACAAAATAAACCACATTTAACGTCCACAAACTGGGATTGAAGCGTCTTCTATTATAATTTTACTGACACTATGCGGCTGTAGTGATGAATTACGTAGCGAATTACTGTATTTATTACAAACATGCAGTGTTTTAAAAATGCTTTAAACTTGTAAAACTCATTCTTGAGGTGCTGATGATCACAGAGAGCTGAACAGATCTTTTAATCCCAGTTGATTTGCACATGTCCTGTCTTATGGATATGAAAATATGTGTTACTTCGTGGATATGTTAATACGTGGCTGTCAATCAATTCAGTGGGTGGGGAAACCGCACTCCTACATCAAGTTGCGGTGGGCCTCAAAATCCCAGGGATTTGGACCCTATTTTAACATCAGAAAATTATAAAAAAAAGAGATGTGTTGCTTTTCTATCACTCCAGCATGACTGTAGACACAGGAATTTTATATGTGTTTTTTTGTTCAGGCTTGAACAAAATGCCATGATGTAATTTGTAAGTTAATTCTTTCATTTAAGGGTTTTAGTAGGACTAATGGAGGAATTAATTTTTCAATTTCATGATTCATTATTAAAGTATAACATAAATTAAAACAAGGATACGCATTAATAAAACGTGGTCGTGGAAGCGAATTTGTCATTCGAATTATGCTCAGAGCTCCGTAGTTTAAAATAGGCTAACAGTCAGTTAAACTATAATATAAGAGAACACACACAGCTGTCTAAATAAATATGCTATATAATACACAGTTGGTCATTTAGGCCTATTGAAATATTATTAAAAAAACTGTACCGAAAGAAAAAAAGCAAAAGAAATAATGCCGATTTGAAACAGAAACTTATTTTAACTACGTGCTTTAATTTTAGACAGTTATTTAAGATTTTTTAGTTACAAAATAAATTTGAGTTAGCCTACTATTGAAATTTTATGTCGGCGCGGATGTGAGCTATATTGGTTTACCAGCGAACGTGAGCGGAATGTTAACGGAACACTTGCTTTGGGCGGTTAGTGAAGTGCACGACCATGGAGGAATGCTTAGCGGAGCGTCACACTGCTCAGCTTCTGCTCACATGCTCTGGCTGCTACAGTATATCAGTTCAGTATGTTCACTATGTTACATAACTGTCAAGTCTTTCTTGTGTTAGACCATGTTATGCTGTGCTGCGCAGTATTGCGTGTGGTCACGTCGATTCAATCGTGCATTCTCAGTAGTCACATCTGTACACACAGTTCTGTCCACAGCGTACAAAAGTTGATTTTCATTATAGGTGCCCTTTAAATAAGTAGTTTGAACAAACAGCAAACATTTTTTTAAAGGTATAAAAAAAAATCTATAATTAATCCAATTACTAAAATAAATGGAAAAAATAGAATAAATAGATGAGCTAAATTTGACCAAGAATGCCTTTTAATAGAAGTCGAATAAACCTAAAGCCGCCTTTCCACTGCACATGACATCTTAACACGAATGTCGGAATACACCCCCTTGTGGCCATCGCACAGAATTTTCAGTGTTGTCGTGCACCATGGGAGAGAAGCTGTTCTCGCAATGTCCGAAATAAAGGTGTGCAAAAGTAAGAGATTTTATTCTTTGTGCATTTACAATTGTTGCATTAATGAATACTAGAAACTAAAAATTTGAGGGAATGATAATGAAAAAATCATATTATTTTATTAGTCATTTATGAATAGAATTTTTTTTTTAATATGGACTTTTATTCTGATAAAAAAATAACAACGAAAAAACTCCTATTTCTCATCTCGTGCGAACGGACCTGCTTGGACAGCACTGAAATACATCATACCCGGTCGGCCAGTCGCATACGGTCTACTCGAAGGAGTTCAAATATTTCAACGGATCCACAGCTCAATTCGGATCCGAATTTTCCGCATACGGAGATGATCGAAACTCTACGCAGCTCCCGGACTGCTCTCCATTGGAAATGAATGACTTCCGGTCTGTCGTTTGTCGTATGCAGTTGAAAGGAGACTTAAGACAGCCCTAGCATCAAAATAAAACCATGTTCGTTTCTTTAAAAGGGAACTAGTTGGATTTACATGTATATCAACATATATGTAATGTAATGTGTATTTATATAGCGCATTTATTGTGTATGGCCATACATCCAAAGCGCTTCACAATTATGAGGGGAGTCTCTTCACACCACCACCAGTGTGCAGCATCCTCTTGGATCATGCGACGGCAGCCACAGGACAACAGTGCCAGTGCGCTCACCACACACCAGCTGTTGGTGGAGTGAAGAGATAGTGATAGAGCCAATTCGGTGGATGTTTTCCTGTAAAGTTTATTAAACTGCATTTTCACCAGAGGTAAAATCTATGGCAGACTGCACTTAAACTGTCCATTGACAGAGTTTGGCTGCATGGCCACAGCAGCGAAAACAAAACTAGCAGCAACAGCTGTGCTAACACAACCTCATTCCCTCTCTTTCTGCTCTCACTGGATCAACACCTCCTCTGATGACTTTGGGCATCAGATTTGCGCATTAGTTGCTGATAAACAGGATTTTTTTTTTTGTGATTTAGGGCCACAGCAGCTGCACTCGTACATCTTCCTATGCACTGTGAAACATTCCCCAACCGTCCCTCGATGTTTCATACAGGCGCTGAGGTCGTGTTTTTGTTTTTGTTTTTAGATAGTAAGAGCAGCTCAAAATATTCAGACATATTCAGACGAGTGCAAGCCATCTGTGTGACACAAATTTAGACTTGTATATATCCTCTTTCTTAATTGATATATATATAAGAACGCTGAGATTTGAGAGCGAATGGCTGAAGGGAGACATGGAGAGGATTAAGGGGAATCCTGAAAACATTCATCCATTAGTTTGGTAATCTTTGACTCATTTGGAATCTTTATGCGTATATCCCTTCCCCATTTTTTTCTTCTTCTTGCTCTAAATAAAAATAGCCATGGTTGCGCTTTACAAATAATGATCAATGAAAGCAAACATTAAAAGAACAAAAACAACGTCAGTCCAGGCGTATTTGTTGGAGCCTTAGTTTGACGACATCTATGGTTGCTATTGCCAAAAGTAAGTCATTCATAAGAACTTCCACGTTTTATATCCGTTGTGAAACCTGTTGTTGATGTGTTTGGTTGGGTTGTTTGCTTTTGAGTGTCATACCCTTTTGGGTTGTTGCTGTTTGATGAGGAAACGAGGGCATGTTGGAGTGCGGTGTGAGTGGAAAGACCCTCTTATAAGCAGCATGTAGAGAAGAATGGTTTCCCAGTAGGCCGAGGGTACCCGGCTCAGCCGATGGACCGGTGACGGGCTCCTTTGTTGTTCTCCTGGGCATCTGGGTCTCGACATGCGCAGTCTTCTCGAAGGTCACATGACATGGGGAATGGAATCACCTGGAACAGACAAAAACATTAAAGCTGGTTGAGACGTTGGTCACGTTCACTGTAAACAGTAGCGATCTGGTCTATAAGTGCAAATTATAGAAGGCCCCGTATCGTCAGTACCCCAGTCACTTTTGTGTAGAGCCTCGGAGAGCCAAGAATCACCTCTGACTATGAATAATGTACAGTGTTAACAATATCATGTAGAATCTACAGTAATTTACTGTAAATCAATTACAGCAAAAACACCGTATTTACATTTATTGTCCATCTTGCTGTATATTTACTTACAGAATTGTACTGTATGTATCTATACTGTAAAATATAGGCTAATGTTTACCGTGCAACTTTAAAATATAGTAACATACTGCATAACTGTCCTACAGTAAAATACAGTTTATAATACAGTTAAATACTTAAAAATCATTAAGAGAGTATATACAAAAACAAACAAACAAAAAAAATAGTAATTTCAACTACAAATACAATTAAAACATGAAAAACCTACCATTAAAACTGGCACTTTTTAATAGTTTCTAGTGTATTTTGCGACGTAAGTCATTAGGATTTGCTGGTTTAACATGCCACGAAAAGAAAGCAAATGATTGCCAATAGAGACTTTAGACTCTATTTAGAGTTATATATTATATATATATTTTTATATATATATAATTGATTTTATATATATATATATATATATATATATATATATATATATATATATATATATATATATATATATATATATAGATATAGATAGATAGATAGATAGATAGATAGATAGATAGATAGATAGATAGATAGATAGATAGATAGATAGATAGATAGATAGATGTGTATATATATAAAATCCGTTATTTTATTTTATGTATCGGCAGCTGGGATGCCTGAAAAAACATAAAATAACGGTCGTTAAATTACAGAAATTTACCGTAAAGTAACAGATGATAAATTTCTGTAATTAAAGTCAGTTATTTTACAATAAATTTATGTATTTAAACTCAGTTATTTTACAATAAATTTCTGAAATTTAAAGTCTGTTATTTTATGATAAATTTCTGTAATTAAATTCTGTTACTTTACAAAAACATTTGTAATTTAAAGTCAGTTATTTTAAGATAAATTTCTGTAATTTAACGGCCATTATTTTCCAATAAATTTCTGTAATTTAAAGTCTGTTATTTTACAAAAAAATCTGTAATTAAAGTCTGTTATTTTACGATACATTTCTGTAATTTAATGACCATTATTTTACGATAAATTTCTGTAATTAAAGTCTGTTATTTTACGATAAATTTCTGTAATTAAAGTCTGTTATTTTACGATAAATTTCTGTAATTTAAAGTCTGTTATTTTACGATAAATTTCTGTAATTTAAAGTGTTATTTTACGATAAATTTCTGTAATTTAATGACCCTTATTTTACGATAAATTTCTGTAATTTAAAGTCTGTTATTTTACGATAAATTTCTGTAATTTAAAGTCTGTTGCTTTACGATAAATTTCTGTAATTAAAGTCAGTTATTTATTGATAAATTTCTGTAATTTAACGGCCGTTATTTTACCTTTTTCCAGCACCGCAGCTGCCGGAAGAAAACCCGTAAAATAACATATATTTTTTACATATAGCCACAGCCATATCACCCTGCACCCCAAGACATCTCCTGAATCTCTGTGGTCATTAAAAATCCCATGGCACTTCTCGTAAAGAGTAGGGGTGTAACCCCGGTTTCCTGGCCAAATTCCCTCCATCAGCCCTTACTCATCATGGCCTCCCAATCATCCCCATCCACAGAATTGCTCTATCACTCTCACTTCACTCCATCTATAGCTGGTGTGTGGTGAGTGCACTGGCACTGTTGTCCTGTGGCTGCTGTTGCATAATCCAAGTGGATGCTGCACACTGGTGGTGGAGTGGAGAGAACCCCCTCATGATTGTGAAACGCTTTTATTTTATCTGTAGTGATATCTGTGGTGTAGTTTAAATTATCTGTAGTGTATGTGTGTGAATGAGTATGTATGGATATTTCCCATTGATGGGTTGCAGCTGAAAGGGCATCCGTTGCGTAAAACATATGCTGAATAAGTTGGCGGTTAATTCTGCTTTGGTGACCCCGGATTAATAAAGGGACTAAGCCGAAAAGAAAATGAACGAATGAATGAATACATATACAGTTGAAGTCAGTTGAATTATTAGCCCCCCTTTGATTTTTTTTCTTTTTTAAATATTTCCATATGATGTTTAACAGAGCAAGGAAATTTTCACAGTATGTCTGATAATATTTTTTCTTCTAGAGAAAGTCTTATTTGTTTTATTTCAGCTAGAATAAAACCAGTTTAAAATTTTATTTAGGTCAAAATTATTAGTCACTTTAAGCTATATTTATTCAATAGTCTACAGAACAAACCATAATACACAATAACTTGCCTAATTACCCTAACCTGCTTAGTTAACCTAATTAACCTAGTTAAGGCTTTAATAGTTAAGGCTTTATTTCACTTTAAGCTGTAAAGAAGTGTCTTGATAATATCTAATAAAATATTATTTACTGTCATCATGGCAAAGATAAAACAAATCAGTTATTAGAAATGAGTTATTAAAACTATTATGTTTAGAAATGTGTTGAAAAAAAATCTTCTCTCCGTTAAAGAAAAATTGGGAAAAAAATAAACAGGGGGGCTAATAATTCAGGGGGCTAATAACTGTATATATGACATCAACTGTATATATATATATATATATATATATATAATTTTTTTTGTTAAATATTCTGGAAACCTGTAACGATTGACGTCCATAGTATAATTATTAATTAATTCATTCATTTATTTATTTGTAATTTATTTCCTTTTTTTACTATATCCATTTACTTCATGGTTACAAGTTTCTAACATTTGTTTTGTGTTCAACAGGAAAAGGAAACTCAAAATGGTTTTCATTCTTTGGTTAAACTATTCCTTTAAAACTATTATAAATTCTATGATGGTGTTTGTTTGTTTTTTAGCAGGGGTGTTTTAATAAATGACTCCTACAACATGTTTACATGCATCCAAGGTCGAAAATTCAAGCCTGTGTTCAATTAAGAAACATTGAAAGAACTTGTTGATCAACCCAACAAACCCCATAAAGTGAAACGTCTGTATATATAGTTTGACTTGGTTTAAGCCTCAGTTAACATAATTTAAAAAAAAATGTTTACAAACTTTTTTTGAGATTGTGTTCAAAAGACTTACTAACAACATTAGGGCGAGTAAATAATGACAGAATCTTGATTTTTGGGATGAACTTAGTAGAACACATTTAGTCAATAAGAAAGAGCAAAGCAACCTCTCAGATCTTGCTGCTATTTTGCTTTCTGTCTCCATTAGCAAAAATGTTATAAACTTTTACAATTTCACAATATGTCAGCCGCTATTAGTCATTTATTTATTTTCCTTAGTCCCTTTTCAGGGGTTGCCACAGCAGAATGAACCGCGGACTATTCCGGCAAATATTTTGAGTAGCGGATGCTCTTTCATCCACAACTCAGCCACACCCATACACACTCTTATTCACACACACACACACACGTATACTCTACAGCCAATTTAGTTTTTTCAATTCACGTATAGTGCATGTCTTTGGACTGTGAGGGAAAGCGGACCAGCTGCTATTAATAAACACAAAAAATTTAGATTCATCAGTCCAAATTTTGCAGTGTTAAAATAACAAAAATTGAATCCAGCAGTTGTGTTTTTCCATATTTCACACCCAGCTTTGCTTGGAAAGGACTCATTATGTTTCCAAATGTTGTGAATAGTCAACAAGAACTACAAAAAATGATGGAAACAATTCTTTTTTTGGAGATCGCATTTGAAAACGATAACAAAATTGACCTTGGCTAACACAAAGGTGTTTTTTATTTAATTTTATCAAACATCAGTCATCATTATTCGTGCAGTTTAGTCAAATTAGACACGGTGAGAGCTGAACGTACCTGGAAGACCAAAGAACAACGTGCTGTAATTTTATAAAGAACATGATAATCCTGTCATTTAGCTCTAACTGTTCTACCATTTGGGGAAAAGTGGATGCGGAACACTGAACAAATAATGTTTTTGGTCAGAACAAAAGCAAACAGTTTGTAATCCCCATTTGTCGGTGAAAACACCTCATGTGTCCACAAATATCCCAGAACCGAAACTAATGTTTGGACCCACGCCTGCGACAGCTTGTTTTTACCTTTGATGTCAAACTGAAAGCGGTAGTCTTTCCCTTCCCTGTGAGCGATACATGTGTGCTCTGTCAAATCCGTGCGAGCGCAGAGTGAAAAACGTAAGAGTGTGTATATATGCATATAGAGGAACAAGGGATCTCTTGTGTTTCAGAGCGCTGAGGGAAGGAATGCCCTCTCATTGCCCTGTGAAATACACAGGCCTTTCCTTTCGGTGTCCCCATCCACTGTAGGGGATTTTCCCAACTGTAAATCTAGTCCATTCATGGTGCCCGCAAACTCTGGCTGACAACATTCCCTCCATTGCCACACTCCTCATTACAACCGACCAACACTTCTCCAGTTGTTAAGTGTACGTGTGTGTGTGTGTCTTCAAAATGTTTTCGTTGCCCTCAGCTATCCCTGAATTGTTTCCAGGGAAAACAATCACAAACACTGCAAAACAAAAATCTCTCGTAAAAAAAAAATGCTGTGCATTTTTACTTTGCGTTTCAGCACCGAGACTGCAGTGTAAAGTCAAAATACTTTAAATCAGGGATCAGATCAGATTTAAATTCAGATCAGGACTTTTCAAACGTTTTGTTAACCCAAGAATAATTAACAAAAAAGTTACGTAAAATAAATATTAATAAAAGTAAAAAAAATTAAAAAATGTATTAAAGAGTTTCTTACAAGGCATAGTATTTGTTTGGTTTTAATGGAGTAAAAGAAACCTACAAACTTAAAATTAAATTAGAGTACTAAACTCATCTATCTACCTATCTATCTTGAAGTCATTGCATTTGGGAACAGAGATGAGGTTCTCAAGGTGAATGATTACCTTTGCTCTAAGGGTCAAACAACAAAAAATAAGATCAATAATCTTGGTGTGATTCTGGAGTCAGATATGAGTTTCAGTAGCCATGTCAAAGCAGTAACTAAATCAGCACACTACCATCTTAAAAACATTGAATAATTAAAAGCTTTGTTTCCATTGAGGAGAAACTTGTTCATGTTTTTATCAGCAGCAGGGTGGATTACTGTAATGGGCTCCTCGATGGCCTTCCTAAAAAGACAGTCAGATAATTGCAGCTTATTCAGAACGTTGCTACCAGGATTATGACCAGAATCAGAAAATCAGAGCACATCCCACCTGTCCTCAGGTCTTTACACTGGCTCCCAGTTGCATTCAGAATAGATTTTACATTACTATTACTACTAGTCTACAAATCACTAAATGGTCTAGGACCTCAATACATTACAGATATGCTTACTGAATACAAACCTAATAGATCACTCAGCTCTTTAAGATCATACACCAGAAATTTCAAGAGTTCAGTCAAAGCAAACGAAATCGATCTTCAGCAACTACGCCCCCGCTGCTGGAATCAGCTTCCAGATATGATCAGATGTGCTCCAACATTAGGAACATTCAAATCAAGACTGAAAACACATCTGTTTAGCTGTGCCTTTACTGAATGAGCACTGTGCTTCATCCGACAGATCGCACTATTATGTCTTCTTTTCGTTTTTTATTCTTTTATAACCTGTTTTAACAAATTTTAATCTGTTTTAATCTGTTTTTAATCATTTTATGATTTGTTTTTATTTTCTTATACTTGTCTCTTTTATTCCTGTTTATGTCAAGCACTTTCAATTGCCAGTATGAAATGTGCCATATAAATAAACTTGCCTAGCCCTGTCTGTCTGTCTGTCTGTCTGTCTGTCTGTCTGTCTGTCTGTCTGTCTGTCTGTCTGTCTGTCTGTCTGTCTGTCTGTCTGTCTGTCTGTCTGTCTGTCTGTCTGTCTGTCCGTCCATCCTTCTATCCATCCATCCATCTATCCATCATCCATCCATCCATCTATACATACAGCAAGGAAAATAAATATTGAACACGTCATGGTTTTTCCTGGGAATAATATTTCTAAAGGAGCTGTTGACATGGAATTAAACCAGATTTTGGTAAAAGCCCGAACAATACAAACATAAAGATGGGAAAAAAATCTGAAAAATTAGTTCTTTGTGATAACACTGGAGTGCCACAAGGAAAAAGGCCTGAACTATTTAAATGTATTTAATACTTTATATAAAAGACTTTTTTTCGCTAATGGCAGCTTAAAGACGCCTCTCATATGGAGAATGAAGTCACATGAATTGCTCAGGAGAGAGTTTTTCACAGTCTTCAACAGAGTGTAAAGATTTTGATGGTTCTGTGGGTATCGTCTATCAGATCTGATCTTTATTTGTATTTTCTATTGAATTCAGGACAGGTGATTAGCTGGGCCATTCTACAGCTTGATTTTCTTTTTCTGGAAGCATTTGAGCGTTTCCTTTTTCTGTGTTTCAGATCATTGTCTTGCTGAAACGTCCACCCTGGTTTCATCTCTATCATTCTGGTAATGTAGATGATGGACTGTAGCAGATAATATTTATTTACAATGAGGAAGAGCAGAGGGTGCATACATGGATTTCTTTGGTTGTTACCAACATCCAGTAAAAATTTCAGTTCAACAGCACCTTTAGAAATATATTTTCTGAGAAAAATGGTGACATGTTCAATACCTATTGTTTTGATATATAATACTTATGTAGACATATCATAAATATATATATATATATATATATATATATATATATATATATATATATATATATATATATATATATATATATATATATATATATATTTATTATCTAAAAATATCAAGTCTGATCACAATAGGAAGCTATTAGCACACCATATCAAACTGCATTCACAATACACAAATCGTACATGCATAGTACAAACAGTGCAAGATACATTACCCACCAAAGTTTCATTCTCAAAGTATTAGACCAGATATTTGTCCAGCTACACTTAATATGTCGCTTGCTTCCAAATAAATGACTTCTAAACGGACGTTAGGTGACGCCAATGCAAGCAAACTTACTTTTAATGTTGAGTTCGTGGCCCTGAGACCATGACATCTGGATAGTATAAATATCTGCATTTCACAAGAGTCAGACAAACTCTGACATAAGTTGAAGAAGTGAGGTTGAGAAGTCTGCAGGAAGACTTTGACAGTAAACTGAGCTGTCAAGTGCACTTTTCCTTCAGAAAACCTTGCAACCGCCGAATGTTCTCACAACATCTGACCTTTTCTGTATTGATGTCATTGGGATTGGAGGAGAGGGACTGTGAGTCCTCCTGTAGCCTCAGAAGTAATAAAACCAGATTTGAGCAATCACCCGCAACAATCAAATGGTGCTCGTTCAAAAATGAATCTTGTTTTTTTTGTTTTGGTGGCACAACAATGTTAGAATGTACAACCCTTACTTTTACTGGATCTAATAGGTTTTGCTTCTGTAGCCAAAACTGACACTGAAACCTTTAAAGTCCATGTGAATTAAATTTTTTATTTATTTTATTAACACAGGCTCATTATGGATACGTAGCCCTGTCTACAATTTAGAAGAGCTTGAATTTTGAAGCCAGTGGTAAGTCTGGCTGCATTTCGTCTTTAAAACTAACGTTACGGGGCGGTATGATGCTGTCATCTTCGTGGCTTCTGTTCATTATAGCATAACCAGCTGACCCCTTACTTCCGTACGGACAGCTTTTCCTGTCTTACCAATTTGCCCAGTACATCCCACGATGAAGAGGTTCGAGTCTGGTAAAGAATGATTCCGGAAACCAGGTGAAACAAAAGCAAAAAATAAATTAATCAATAAATAAACAATAGGCTAAAAACGTAGTGAAGTCGCGGCTGCGACAGCTTTTCTTTTTCTAGTTTGTTTTTGAAAACACTATCGGTTGGGTTTAGGGAAGGAGGTCAGTTAGTCTAAGTCAGTCGACAGCAAGCTGACCTGGTCGGCTGAAGTGTATATTGCACCCTTTTTGGATTTATACAAAAAGAGGACACGCGAGAGAAATTTGTGATCATCAAAAAACGTACATAGCGGCCTCTGGTGGATTTGCAAAAACAAAAACTCTGAGCAGACGTACCTCCAGTTACGTATTTCGCTGTCCACAGATATATAGTTTTGTTATGTGGTTTGTTATGTGCACTGGAGTGGCAATATTCTTAACCACACACTTCTTACCATTTGTTTGCTTTAAAGGAATGATGCGCAAAAACAAACCCCGCCTCTACTCAATATTCCGTTTCAGTTGGAAGTATATCAACAAATCGGTTTAGGGAAGAGGATGGTTGGGTCAGTCAGTCAGTCGACAGCAAGCTGGCCTGGTCGGCTGAAGTGTATGTTGCTCCCTCATGTGGATTTACACGAGAAGAGGACTCACGGGAAGAATGTGTGATCATCAAAAAGCATACACATCAGCCTCTGGTGGATTTGCGAAAACAAAAACTGCAAGCGGACGTGCCTTCGGTTATATATATCACTGTCTCCAGAAATATAGACCTGGGTACAAATCTGCCATGAGCCCGGGTTGGTTATGGGCATTGGAGTGGCGGTCCTTCTCTGAGGATGTCAGTTTGACAGCTTCAGCCACAATATTCTTAAATATTGTTAAATATTCTTAAATATGTTCTTCGCCCCTCTTATCATTAGTTTACTATTAGGGAATGATAAAAAAAGCCCCGCCCCCTACTCATTATTCTGTTTCAGTTGGAAGTAAATCAACATATTAAAATACAAGTCAAGTTGGCAAAAAGTCAAGACAACAAATTTTTTATGTTGCTTGAACTTTTTCTAGTATGTTAATCAGGTTTCAGCTACTTTTTTGAAATTACACAAAGTCTAACTTAATATTTTAAGTCGGTTTTATTGATGTATTTTATACTTGACACACTCGCCATTGTACTGTTATTTGCAACCACAGAGGGTGACTCTGAGTCAGATAACAGTCATGACAAAACGGATGAAGAAGTCAGCAACAGGAGTTACATGGTGGAGTTGCTAAATAAATATAACAATGTATCAAATAAATCGGTTGTGGATAAATTTGGAATAAACATTTGGTGAAAATGTTCTCTTTTAAGTATTTCTGTCATTTTGCCAACAGCATCTTGTTGTCACATCTCGAATGGTTACGCAGATAGATACACTTGAAAAATGGCCGATGAGTAGTTTAATGCGTAGGATTCATTGGTTTCAATTCTACTCAGCATGATTTAGAACTGCGTTCAACACAAATCTGGAGAACTTTGGTAGAAAATTGTTTAACGTCTCCACTAAACATCAAATGGGAGCAAAATTCGTTCTCCCGTCATGACCTCACCTCTAAAATGGAAGACCTCATCATTACAAGGCACGGATTCAAATCCTGGTCATCCTCAAGTCCAACAAACTAATAGGATACTTTGTGTCAATGTTGCTTTTCTGTCTGCTCGTAGCACGTCAGAGGCCCGGGTTAGTTTTTCCTAATTGCTGTGTGGGGCTGAAGGCCCTGCTGAAGGCAGTTATCCGCTATTGATGGTGCATTTGGGAGGAAAAGACCTTGGCTGACAACAGCTCTGACAAATACAAGCAATGTATACTGTGAGTTATTGGAACACTGGATTGAAAAACACACAGTCCTTCCAAAGAAACAATGAAAACAGCCCACTGAAGACCACCGAAAACAACACAGAACTCCAGTGGAAGTGTCTCAGCGAGGCCACCGAATTCTGTTTACTAAATCCAATAAACCATCAAATGGGGGGGAGGAATCAAAACATTATTTCACGGGCTGTCTCTTATGACCCGAAATGCCCCAGATCTACAGTAAGAGTCCTTTTTCAGGCCATCGTACAAGATGATATCTTTGTAGCTCTCACACAAAATAAAAGCAAAACACAGGCATCTGCCAAAGAAGGAACTGAAAGGATACACATACTGTACAAACGCCCTATGAAAATTGTAACTTTAGCACACAATAAACAAGGTTTATTGCTTTGAAAATATTTATTGGAAGGCTTGAAGGAATATTCCTCTTACAAATGCTACTGACTAACTGTAACCGTCTGATGTTTTCTATAAACTCCACTTGGCTGTTTTTTTGTTCAATATTTTGGGGATCAGTATGATTTTGTAATGTTATTGAAATTGAAGTTTTGTTTTACTTATAAGATACTTAAATACTTTACATACATTTTCTTAAAAAGATTTGTATAAATCAATTCAGAGAAGCAGAGCAATATATATACTGCAGAAGAATAAATTTTTTCAGCCAAAGTACATTTATCGTTATCATAACATGTTTATATATATATATATATATATATATATATATATATATATATATATATATATATATATATATATATATATATATATATATATATATATATACATACATATTGTTTTATTTTAATATATATTTTTTAAAATGTATTAATTTTAAAATGGCAACATGGTGGCTCAGTGGTTAGCACTGTCGCCTCACAGCAAGATGGTCACTGGTTCGAGTCACTGCTGAGTCAGTTGGCATTTCTGTGTGGAGTTTGCATGTTCTCCCAGTGTTTGTGTGGGTTTCCTCCGGGTGCTCCAGTTTCCCCCACAGTCCAAAGTAGGTTTGGGTATCGTTTGAGGTTACTGGTGCTAAATCGATACTTTTAAAATGGTACCGGTGTCTGAACCAATACTTTTGAGCCACAGACTCTACAAAAATTTGACAAAAAAATATTTGAACTGAACAATATAATTAAAGTTTAAATTAGACATGAGTTCATATTTTATGTATTTGAATTGAATTCCATTCATATATTTCTTTTTTTGATCATTTGTTTGTTAGCATGAATTTAAGATTTGCATTATGCAATTAACATTAGCTTACTACTAACCTGTGGAAAGGCTGTCATTAAAAAAATCAGTGAACTCGTTTTTCTAGGGTTGGGGCTTGTGACTGTTTACATGGACATCAGTAATCGAATTATTTGCCTTAATCTGAATAAGACAGTAATATGATAAAGGTGTTAACATGAGTTGCTTTTGAATGTTTCTTTTATGATCCCTTTTTACATGTTATAGCACATACATTGATTAACATCACCACACTATCCACATTTCCTCCAGAGTTTCATGTTATTTTGTTTCATTTTTAATTTTTCGACTGTAACTGCAGATTAATTTTCATTCCACAACATGTTGTTCATGCCCCCTGAAAAACTGAGGTATTGGAGGGGAATATGAAGTAAGGACTTGTGGAGGAGTGTTGTTTAAATGGAATTTGATACCGCATGGCAAATGGAAATAAAAAGCCACCGCAATTCATGATGCAGGTGTCTGTGGTCCTTTAAGGTAATCACAAATTGCTGTTTACATGGTAGACTCTTAATCAGAGTATTGTCTTAATAATATTTACATCGTAATAATGGTGTCCATGTAAACGTACTCACTAAAAGTGTCAGATGTTGTCGCAAGCTGTGTCCTCTGCCTTTAAGTTGATTCCATGCGCCCTCAAATGTTTTATTAAGTTTGACGTGTTTCCACCCTTACACGGAAGGTTTGTGAAGCATCTGCTTTATGTTGCTATGTCAGAATCCTTGATTATAAATATAGCTATATTTTAGAATGCTTCTTTTAAGCAAATTTGATGCGCGCTATCATGCATGTTGATGAATCTGAAGGGAGGCGTTCGCCAGATCCGCTGTACTGCGCTTGCTGCCCGTAAGCAACAAAAACAAAAGGCTAACATCGCAGACAGTGCCTCAAAGTTATTTAGAATTAAATGTTTAGAGATGGTGTGACACATTGCGTATATATATGTGTGCCTTTGATGTATCCCTTGATCCTTCTTACGTCCTTGTCGCAACACCAGTGGCACCGAAATTCATATGCTGATTCGGTCTGGTGCATACTGGTTACATAGATATCATTATGGTACCTAGTCTAAAGACATGCGCCATAGGTGAACTAGATTAACTAAATTGGCCATATGAATAAGTGTGTGTGTGAATATTTCCCAGTAGTGGGTTGCAGCTGGAAGAGAATACACTGTGTGAAACATATGCTGGAATAGTTGGTGGTTCATTCCACTGTGGCAGTCACTGATACATAAGAGACAAAGCTAAAGGAATATAAATGAATAAATAATTTAAAAGATAAAATTTCAGCATTGTTACTCCCGTCTTCAGAGAGAAACTGAATTATTTGATGCTAATATTTGGTGCTGAAGTAACGTTTCTTCCTATTTTTATTATTATGTAAATGTTAAAAAACAGCCAAACAGTTTAATATTTTGGTGCACACTATGGATTCATTGATTTGTTGTGTATCATAAAGTGTTTTGTCTTATCACAGCTCTGCTAGTGAGAGTGGTTGAGCTCAAATGCGTCAAACAAAAAGCAAATGAGAATCGTTTTGAAGGGGGCGGGGCATGTCAGATACTAGAGAGCATTTGATTGGTTATGATGTGATGAGAAACTGTAGTATGAGGTGACGTGAATAAAACCCTTGATCCATTTGGGCATAAGTGACAAACTGCAAGCTTTACATGTTTATATCAATTTTATATCTTCTAAACATGAATTTTGTCACTGTTTTGAGGCACACTAGCTTATAGATATCTTAAAAACGAATAAAACTGATACTAATGTCTAAAAAAACTTTATTTTAATTTCATGGGACCTTTAACAAGATACATCAAACAATAAGTACAACATACAATTACTGTGTTCAAACTGTATTGTATGACACTTTTGCTGGGTTAAAGTGTAACTGTACGTTTACACTGAAAGTGGCGAGAGCGTAGTAGCCGGAAGTCATTCATTTTCAATGAGAGTCGGCGGCGATAAGCGGCGAGGAGCAGCGGGATGCGTCTTCGAAGGTGTGAGCGTCGAGGAGAGTTGAAATCAAGTCAACTTTATGGTAATAAGCTATAACATGGTTCGACCGGTTCGACAGGTCGATTCACACAGACCTGTGAATTTTGGTTCCGACCACAGTTGTTCCCAGGGGTTTGATTATTACGGTCGCCATATTTTCAATTATTTACAATGTTTTCTTACAGAAACATACATTAAATAAGTTACTGGCGAGTTACTGATGTGCATTAATATTATATATAATTATCTTTAAAAAAAGTGGGAATCTCACGCGACAGTACAAAACAGTATTGCTGCTTCAGGATATTTCAGACATATGGACACACAGGATAATTATGTGGGGCAAAGCCACACCACATGCAACTTGATCATCTGTAGTTAAATGAATTTGATAAGAAGTGCGCAACATTTTCACGCTAGAAATCATGTTTTATGCGGGAACGTAACTGATTTGCTGCAACGGCCCCTTTAAATACGACATCAATGTAGCGAATATTGACGCTCTCGCCGCCGGAGCTGAAGGCAGACAGCGTTGTCGCCAGGGCGGCCAGAGCGACCTTGGACGCTCTCACCACTTTCGGTGTGAACGCACAGTAAGGGATGGATCACCGGTGTAATTATCAATGTGAAAATAATTACAGATGTATATGCATGCGCATAATTTAAATAAGTACAATGTAAAAACATGTACGTGCGCAACAAGTGCACTGCACCAAATAGTTCATTTAAATATGTAAGTACACAGTAATTAATGCCACTTAATATAAAATGGGATGCAAATTTATTGTACTTTTTGCAATAGTGCCTCATTTTCACCTTCACATGAACTTCAAATCCTTTGTGATAGATTTAACAAGGTAGAATGCCACTGAACGTTCCTCTGAGATTTTGGCCCATGTTATAATGACAGCATCATGCGGTTCTTGTAGACGTAATATGAACGTCCAATTGAAAATGTCACATTCAAAATCAGTTAAATCACATTTTTCTAAATCTGATACTTAAGCAAGTCGGCATTGCTGCCATTATAGAAGCATCTGAACATGACTGTGTGTATACAGATAGATTTAATTCATAGGTAATTCACTGAGGTATCACTCACTAATAAACTCGAGAATTACAGCATTACTAACATCTACTTTTAAAGGGATAGTTCATCCAAAAATGAAATTCTGCCATCATTTACTCAACTCTCAACTTCCTTCTTGTTGAACACAAATGAAAATATACTGTAGAATGTTAGAAAGCAGCAGTCATTGCCTTCAATAGTATTTTATGATTTCTATGTCTATGTGAAGGTTGATGGCTTGTGCTTTCCAGAATATCTTGTACTGTGTTCAACAGAAGAAATAAATGCATAAAAGTTTGAAGCTACCCGAGTGTGAGTAAATGGTTAGGAAATTTTCTATCCCTTTAACATTTTTTTTTTTTATAGTTGTTGAGAACATTATAGTGTTGATAGTAATTAGTTCACAGCATCATAGTGAATGTAGTGTAGAAATGTTAGGAACAGTTCTGTTTACTTACAGTAATCATGCTACGTGTGTAATTTAACAGCTTCTTTAGAAAATGAAGTTAGAACTGTTCAATCCTGCTCAGAAAATAAAAACACCACCAGAACTACTTAATGATTACATTTTTACTGAAAATATCCAGACAGGATGTGACTTCAGCCTCGAGATATGGAGCTGGGTGGAGGTGAACTAGATAATAAAATTCCATTACTACCTGCTGAAAAACACCTGAAACACTTTAAAGTGTTATAAATAAAAATAACGAACATTTCACAGGTGGGCTAATCATTTTGTCTTCATCTGTATGTCTGCCTGGTGTCATTTTGTATTTAAAGAGCCAATAAATGCTACATTTTCATCTTCGCCATATAAAGATTTATTGGCTCCTTTATTGGCTCTTTAAATACAAAATGACACCAGGCAGACATACAGATGAAGACAAAATGATTAGCCCACCTGTGAAATGTTCATTATTTTTCATTTTCTAAATATTTAACAGGGCAAGGACATTTTTGAAGTATTTACTATAATATTTGTCTTCTAAAGAAAGTCTGGCTGGAATAAAAGCACTTATTTCAAGAGTTCCCACTTAGATATGCTTGGCGTATAAAGCAGGTTTGGCATGCTGTCCCGGGAGAGAACCCTGAGCTCGGAGATATTTGAGCCCAGGACTCCCGCCCGGTCGATAAGCATATCAGGAGATCCGAGATCAGGTAGGTCTTGAGACCTCCCCCTTTAGAAAAGGGAGGAAAAGGAGGAGATGGGGTGGAAGGGGGGATTCTTCCAAACGAAGACAGAACAGTAGGGAGAGAATGATCCATTTATAGTAAACTAGGATCACTCTGATTGGATTATTACTGATTACAGATGAGTGGCCAGACGTGCTCAATCATATCACGTGCTTCTCTCGAAATTAGTTTATGAAACTTCTTTTTTTTTTTTAAATAATTTTTATTGTTTTTATGAATGGAAGTCTATGGGGCGAAAAGTGCAGTGACCATGACTTTAGACCTTTAAATTGCACTTTAAGCTGAATGCTATAGTATATTGTAAAATAACTAGTAAAATCTAATGTACTGTCATCTTGGCAAAGGCAAAAAAAACAACAACATCAACATATTGTTATTAAAACGATTACATTTGAAAAAAAATCTCTCTGTTGAACATCACCTGTGAAATATCTTTTATTAATTTTGTACTTGAAATGCAAACAAAAATATTGCAAATATTTCTTCCGTTCACAATATAGAAGCCCGAACTCCTACAGTTCAGGACTGACAATGTATCGGTCAGCAGCTCTGGCTCTGAGAGGATAAGGATGCGCAGTTGGTTTTATTGTTTGCTTGGGTAATCCTCTGGCGTGACAAAGCAAACGGCCCCCCGAGTTTACGTGTTTCGATATGATTTACAGCTGTATTTAAATGCTAAGGGTTGAGTTCCAACTGCCGCTTCTAGACCTTTCACAACAACTTGTGTATTCTGCCGGGAAATGCGTCATCACACATGCCAACTTTTTTTTTTTTTTGGTTTTGGCTCCACGCGCGGGCTAGAGCGATCCAGTGTGCTTCCAGAGTTCGCTGTTGTAACTTTGGAGAAGTTACTTCATTCTTTGTCTGTCAAAAGAGAAGTTCACTTTCTCTGGCAGCCAGGAAAACTTGCTCAAGGAAAAAGTAAGGGAGGATCAAGTGAAAGTGGATGACAAGTCCATTGGAAAAAAAGAACAGTACACAAGCGTGTAGAAAAGGGGCTATTTACCACCCTCGAGATTAAACGCACGTATCTCGCTCTTTGTTGGAAAGTCCATATGGAAATGCTATATGCAACCGTTTGTTGCCATGGCTTTGGAAAAAACACCCAAACATATATGTGCGCGCTTCATCTACAGTACAAACGTCTACAAATGAATTGTGGCTATAGGGTTCACAGAGTTTCCCCCCGCTTGTGTGGGTGTCCTTAAAAGTTTCCTCTCTGAGGAGATAATTATTACAATGCAAGATGTATTACCCTGTCGGAATCTGTAGATTACACCGTTTACGAAGTGTAAATACTAAGGGTTCAAATTTTCTTGTTGCAATTAATTTCTCATGGTTTATATCACAATATTATATCATGGAATTGTCACAAAATTGCAAAAAAAAAGTTACTTTAACAGGTATAATAACTAAATTATTGGATTTATACTCACCAGCCACTTTATTAGGTACACCTGTCCAACTGTTAGTTAATGCAAATTTCTAATCAGCCAATCACTCAATGCTTTTAGGCATGTAGACATGGTCAAGACAATCTGCTGCTGTTCAAACCGAGCATCAGAATGGGGAAGAAAGGTGATTTAAGTGACTTTGAATGTGGCATGGTTGTTGGAGCCAGACGGGCTTGTCTGAGATATTTCAGAAACTCAAAAAAAATTCAGGGTGTAGTAGGCCAGAATAACATGTGAAAATAATTCAATTCAATTCACCTTTATTAGCGCTTTTACAATGTAGATTGTGTCAAAGCAGCTTCACATAAAAGGTAATAGTAAATTGGAACAGTGTAGTTCAGTTTGTAGTGTTTAAGTTCATTTCAGTTTAGCTCAGTTCAGTGTGGTTTAAAAATCACCACTGAGGGTCCAAACACTGAAGAGCAAATCCAACGATGCGCAGCTCTACCGATCCCAAACCATGCAAGCTAGAGGCGACAGCGTAGAGGGAAAAAAACTTCACCAATTGGTGAAAGTGAAGAAAAAAAACCCTGAGAGAAACCAGACTCAGTTGGGCACGACCATTTTAATTTCTCCGCTGGCCAAACGTCTTGTAGCGATAAAATAATAGCGAACCCCAAAATGAATGGCTCTTCAATACTCTATATTGGTTTATTTTGTAGTGGCTTTTATTTTGAAGTTCCCAAAAGCATACAAATCTGTTGTCAATCTAATCCTTACACCACCAGGGTGTTAATGCATGTCTTATGAAGCGATTCGGTGTGTTTTTGTAACAGAAATGTATCTAATTAATACATTGTAAACTCTAATCATTGACTTCTGCAGACTACCTGAGCTTCTGCTACAAATGTGTCTTATAAAGGCTGGTCTCAAAAAGAAACGTAACTATTTCGTCAGTTTAGTGGCTAATTTCGTACAAATTCGTAAGAGTGCAGTTGTAGAAAAATGTTTGATTTCAGTCACTGCCAGAAGTCAGGGATTGGAATCTTAAATATTCTTTTACAAAAAACAAAACAATGGTGAGCTTCATAAGACATGTGTTTACCCCCTGGTGGCATATGGGTTAGTTTTACAATGGATTTATGCATTTTTAGAAGTTTCAAAATAAAAGTCCAACACCATTATATACTATATGGCATATGGGTTAGTTTTACAATGGATTTATGCATTTTTAGAAGTTTCAAAATAAAAGTCCAACACCATTATATACTATACATTATATACTATCCAACACCATTATACAGGATGTAAGATTAAGGATAATATGTAAAAGGTTTGTTTGATAGAAGCAAGTCAAATACAGTATACCGAGGATGGCTTGAGGGTGAGTAAATAATTGGGTAATTTTCATTTTTGTGTGAACTATATTGCTTTAAGCTTACTGATTACATTTGTCATTGTAATGAATAAATACCTGTTATAACACTGTTATACAATATGAATATTCTTTAAAAGCACTCTGATTGTAAATTGTTTGATATTTTATGTCCTTATTTTTTATTTGTTTGTTTATTTAATTACAATTTAATTGAATTATTTTCTTATGGGGGTCAGGATTCAAATTATATTATTAATAGATAATATCCAACCCAGGCTCATTCTGAAAACGTACCACTATATACATTTGTGGAGAGTGCCAAAACATCCCAGGAGGTAGGTTTTTTTGCAGTTTTTGTTTTCGGGAATCCACCAGAGGTCGCTGTGTATGCTTTTTCAGATCTCAAATTTCGCTTGCGAGAATCTGCTGTTCTCACGTAAATCCACCAGAGGCCGCTGTCAACTGACTGACTGACCGATTGACTGACCCACCCTCCTCCTTCCCTAAACCCAACCAATAGTGTTTTCAAAAGCACCGATTGACCCACCCACCCCCTTCACTAAACCCAACCAAAGGTATTTTTTAAAAACAATCCAGAAAAAGAAAAGTCCTTGCCTGATTTTTACCACATTTTCAAATTTTACCTCATTATCGCCCTGTTATTTACTTGTTTATTTTATTTTTTTAGCTTTTGTCTTACCTGCTTTCTGGAACCGTTCTTCGCCGGACTCAAACCCTGTCGTCACAGTCAACTCCGATTTGCATCTCAAGTCCACTGACATACACGGCAAGCAACTGAACAAACTTGTAACAGCAGAAAAGCCGTCTTTACGGAGGTAAGTGGTCAGCTGGTAAGCGCGAAAAGGAATGGCGTCACACCGCCCCCTTGTGTTGGATTTAAAGACTAAATGCATCCTTACGCATTTCTGGCTACATAATTCATGCTCTCTAGAAATGTATATAGGGTTACCTTTTCAGAATGAGCCAATGTTGATATTATCTTATTACTTTTTGCCCCAAAACCTTCAATAAAAAAATATTTGAAAAAAAGGCACTCTAAACGTTTAAATCATAAATATTCACTGAATTTTGAAGTTCCCACAATATGGTTCATGTGGATTATCACAACATATTAAATTATTTATTATCAGCATACAGTAGAATACCAAAAATTCACAAATAAAAGGTAGTAAAACGTACCTTTTTGGTTTTGACAGTAGAATAACAGCAGTCTCCGCCATCGTAGTTGCAGAATGCTCGATTGTTGATGGCATCGCAGTAATTGTCGCCCATGAATGGCTGGTGAAACACAGACAAACACTGCTCTGTTACGTGGACTACATGCATAAAAACAAATAACATCAGTGATTAAGGATGTGGTAGGCTCCATCAATAGATTCATAATATTAAAACTAGCAAGCAAGCAAGAAAGAGACAGCTATTCACACTTGCATGCATCCACAACTGTGTAAAAATAGACACACAGACTTGAGTCTGTTGCAATTATGTTGCCCTGGAAAAATTGAGTTAGTATTCCCGGCCTGGTGGACGGTGGAGGCCGCTTTTAATGGGGAAACTGAAGCCCTATTAAACTTATATGTGTCTCCCTTGGGAGTTACTACACATTTCCATCTTGACAGGCACAAAAGGTTGCCCAGCACACCTGTGACCTTTTTCAGTTTGAAATCATCTCTCTGGCCCGACCCGAAAGCTTTCAGAGGTCTGCTAATTACCTCCCATTGAAAACTGGGTCAGGATGAGCTGGGTTCAAACGTCTGCAGCTCTGGCCCGCAAATAAAAAATGGACTGGTCATCTCGCTGCCACATTACAGCAGGACTTGTTATAAATGAGACTGAGGTGCAGATTCATTCTTGAGATGAAGAGCTCTTTCAGAGTGTGCTTTTGTAAAAAAAAATAATAATAACAATTTTTCATATACAGTTGAAGTCAGAATTACCCCCCCACCACAATTTCTGATTAACAGAACAATTTTTTTTCAACACATTTCTAAACATAATAATTTCAATAACTCATTTCTAATAACTGATTTGTTTTATCTTTGCCATGATGACAGTAATAATATTTGACTAGATATTTTTCAAGACACTTCTGTGCAGCTTAAAGTGACATTTAAAGGCTTAACTAGGTTAATTAGGCGAGTTAGGGTAATTAGGCAAGTCAATGTAAATGATGGTTTGTTCTATAGACAATCGAAAAAAAATAGCTTAAAAGTTCTAATAATATTGACTTTCAAATGGTTTAAAAAATGTAACTGCTTTTATTCTAGCCAAAATAAAACAAATAAGACTTTTTCCAGAAGAAAAAATATTATCAGAAATACTGTTAAAAATTTGTTGCTCTTGTTAAACAAAATTTGGGAAATATTCAGCCTGATCTCACGAGGAAACGTAACTATTTTACGTTTTGTCAATTTAATAGCTAATTTGTGCGAACTTGTACGAGTTGAGTCATACAAAAATGTACAATTTTAAAAAGGAGGCGTGGCACTTAACCCCACCCCTAAACCCAAGCGTCAAATTGTACTAAATTGTATGAATTCATACGAATTAGCCACTAAATCAAAGTTTCGAATTGCTGTGAGATTGCGTTGAAATAATTGAAAAGGACAATAAAGGAATGCTAATAATACTGACTTTAACTGTATATAGTGCATTTAAAACTTAATTTTGAAAGTGTTTTACACTAAAAAGATACAAGGATAGGAGATATCCTGAGGCAGCAAATATACAGAGGTTATGGAAAATTATATAAAAATAAAACAAGTCAGAAACATTGTAAATAGCGGTAAAAATACACATTCTGTACACCTCACAAATAATATAAAAAAACTACATACAGTCAGTGTTCAAAAATTGTATTAATGACTAGGGATGTCCAGATCCGATCATGTGATTGGAAATCAGGCGCGATCACGCGGTTTCAGACTTGATTGGAATCGGACATTATCTCCCGATCAGGACTCGAATATATATGTATAAATATATACTAAAAATAATAAATTTAAAATAAACTATACTATTTTTTAACACATCTATAGTTATGTGGTGCTATATTTTTATATTAGATTTTTTAAAATATATTTACTGTTGCACTAAAGTCAAAAAGTGAAGAATGTATCTTATTTATTACTTGATTGTTCAAGCTACCTCACAGAAGTGCTCTGTTTGTTAACAGAGTTAAATTAATTAAATAAAAAAACCTGATGGGGACAGCCCTAATAATTACTAATTACATAATTAAAAATCTATTTAAATTACTTTTCTATTTGCTTTGTCTGAAATGTAACTCAATAAGTACTCAAGTAATTTATTATTTGAGTACATACAAAAAAATCCACTTAAATCTCAATGCATGATCTCCCCGTGTTCATGTGGCTTTCCTCAAGGTGCTCCGGTTTCCACCACAGTCCAAATACATGCGCTATAGGTGAATTGGGTAAGCTAAATTGGCCCTTACATTCATTTTTCAGTAAAAAAGTCAGTAAAGTAACAAGTTAATTGTAACCAATTACACCCTACACTATATACAATACACTACCTGACAACAGTCTTGTCATTGATCACAGTTGTAAGAGCAACAAATAATAATTTCTAATGTAGATTTTTCCGATGAATCATTTGTTGAACCTCGTCCCAATCATCACAAATACTGCAGTGGACCCAAGATTCTCTAGAAATCAGTCAAGTTTGGTGAAGAAAAATCATGGTTTGGGGTTACATTCAGTATGGGGGTGTGCGAGAGATCTGCAGAGTGGATGGCAACATCAACAGCCTGAGGTGTCAAGACATTTGTGCTGCCCATTACATTACAAACCACAGGAAAGGGCAAATTCTTTAGCAGGCAAGCGCTCCTTCTCATACTTCAGCCTCCACATCAAAGTTCCTGAAAGCAAAGAAGGTCAAGGTGCTCTAGGATTGGCCAGCCCAGTCACCTGACATGAACATTATTGAGCATGTCAGAGGGTAAGATGAAGGAGGAGGCGTTGAAGATGAATCCAAAGAATCTTGATGAACTCTGGGAGTCCTGCAAGAACGCTTTCTTTACCATTCCAGATGACTTTATTAATAAGATATTTGAGTCATTGCAGAGATGTATGGATGCAGTCCTCCAGGCTCATGGGAGTCACACAATATTCATTCTTTTTCCACTGCACCATGACTTTATATTCTGTACTGGACATTATTTCTGTTAAGTGATAAGACTTTTGTCTAGGCAAAGTCAGACTTTACTGTCCTAATTAAATAATAAAAAAATCAAGGCATGATCATATTTTATTTTGTTAAAATGAGCATAATCTAGAGGCCTTTGCCTTTCATATAAGCCACTTCTGATACCAAACCAAATCAATCAACTAGAAGTCAAGTTATTATTTGTTGTTCCTAAAACTTGGATCTATGACAAGACTTTTGTCAGGTAGTGTACACTGTATATGCCGAACTGTCAGTCTTTTCAGTAGCAAATCATTTTTCTACAGCTCTTTCAGTAGGAGAACACGGTAGCTGTGTTTTCGTTCTCATCATTCAGCGATTTCAGGAAGCCAGGAACACGATACCTCAAAATGAGCTTTCCAGGTTCTTCTTAAATACAAAAAAAAGAAAACAAATTGCTCGTTGAAAACAAAGGTGGTAACAAATCCCACTTGTCTGCTTTTGTTGGCCCTGTTAAACCTGACTCAGATTATACTAGACTGGCTGGTGGAGCAAAGGGGAGGAAGACACTAAGCACAGCAGGTTTATTTATGTTTTAGACTTCAAAGAGCAGAAGAAGATGGTAGAAACAACTGTTCAAGGTCAGAACAGACCTCCATGACTGTATACGGCGGGGAGACCTTGAAGCAGCTCATCTCGGGGATAATGTTGTTATTGTGCACTTATTACTACTACTGTGAAGGTCAATAACATTTTAGCAAAGAAATATTTTAAATGTGGGCAGCATGGTGGCTCAGTGGTTCTCACAGCAGGAAGGTCACTGGTTCAAGTCCCAGCTGGGCTTTTTTTTTCTTTGTGGAGTTTGCGTGTTTTCTCTGTGTTTGTGTGGGTTTCCTCAGGGTGCTCAGGTTTCTCCCACAGTCGAAAAACATGGGCTATAGTTGAATTGGATGAACTGAATTGAAAGTGTATGAGTGTGTGTGTGGATGGGAGTGTTTCCCAGCACTGGGTTGCAGCTGGAAGGGCACATTGTTGGGGGTTTATTCTGCTGTGGTGACCACTGATAATCAGGGCGAAGGAAAATGAATGAATGAATGTTTGAAATGTGTGTTGAATGATGTGAGCTGTCTTACCTCACATCCTTTTATGCAGTGGAGGGCCTCTGGGTTAGGATACCACTTTAGTCCCATGGTGCATACGATATTCTGCATGAGAGAAAATGAACATACTTAAGATCGTTTCGAACATACCTAAAGCAGCCAGTTTTTTTGGGGACAACTTAATTGTTTTATGTTCAATCTACTCAAATTTACAAAAACTAATAAGTTAACTCAATTCCTTTATGTTGTACCAACACAAATCGATTGGGTGGAACCCAACATTTTTTACAGTGCTGATATTAATATAATTTGTTTCGCATGCATCGTAGTACTCAAATTCACTTGTAAAATGATGTTTGCCTAAAACCCCAAAACGTAAAAATATACAAATACAATCCAGTCTCATTCTGAAAATGTACCACAATCTACGTTTCTGGAGAGTGCCAAATACTATGGGTGTAAACCTACACTATTCTCACAGTTAGGTTACGGTTATTATGCCATCGATTCGGTTCAATTCGATATCTCGGTGCATCACTGTGCATTTACAATGCTTTCCATACACAATTACACCAGAAAAATGTTTTTATTAAAATCTATAAATATATCTATATATTATTTGTAATACAATTTTGTACTTTAATACAAGCAGTAGGATATATGAACTGTACCTTTAATTTTACCTGCTCAAAGAACACTCTTTTTGAAACAAAACTCATATACATGCAAAGAACAACATGAGCAGTCATAGCAAATGAACTAATATAAATATTGCCTTTTGAGCGAGTTCTTACACTCCTATAATTGATCATTGTCTTCACCCGCTCAACAGAAAGAGCTGCGATTGGCTCTGAAACTGACAGCACTGTTCACCGATGAGTTACAGTCTATATGCGCATAATGCGTGGTTATAAGCCGTCATAGACGCGGTGGAGAAAACACGCACTACAGACATGGTCGTCTGGATCCACAAGTATCGCTTTAACAGCCGAGAGAAGAGGAAAAGTGAACTCACGAACACGCCAGCGGCTCAATTGTCAAAAGCTTCCATTTCTCCCTAGTAGTGAAATAGTGGCTCGTGTGCTGTACCTTTTTCAGGGTCAGTAAAAGACTGTCCAGCAAACTCACTAGCAGTGCACAATTACCTGCTTTTTAAGTAGTTGGAGCATTTTATTTATTCGGAAACAATAAATTTTGACACCCCTACCAAATACGTCCCAAAAGATACTTTTTTTTTTGTGTACGCCTTTTGAGATCTAATTCACCATCTGCAGAAATGTATATAGGGTTAAGTTTTCAGAATGAGCCTGTGTTGTACAAGTTGCTATGCAAGGTTAGGCAAGGTCTCATGCCCGATTCACATTGGGCTTCAGCATCAATAATTGACAGAGGGCTTGTCTGAAGTTGGAGCTGAAGTTGGATCATCATAGCAGCGTCAGCCAATGAAATTAGTCCGCAATCGGCTACTGTCTGAGCTGGGATATTTGCATAAAGCAATCTGATTGGCTGACGCATCCATTGCCGCTTGAAAAGTTGAGAAGTTCCCAACTTCTGCAGCAAGCAACGCCGGTCATGTGGCGCTGACAGATCTACAATGCAGTTCGGCAATGCCTGATGTCACCCATTTAAAGTGAATGGGAAGCGTTGCCACTGACGCCCTGTGTGAATGGGCTGTCAGACCTTCAATTCTCAGTAACAACCTAATCCCTACATTTTAATACACAGCTATGCAATCTATTTTCCACTATTTCATTATCATACAACCTAAATCTTTGTTTGATTAGTTAAACCTACAACGGCAGCACGGCTTCCCTCAAACACACATTGCGCAGAGTGAGCTACATGCTAAGGTTCAGCACGCAGGGTCAGGGGTTTGTTCGAATCCTTTGCAAGAAGCACTAATAAGCCTTCAGGCTGGCAGGGATTTGGGTTTGAACGTGGAGAACCTCTGCTCTGTTTGTTGACAGAATTCTTTGCCTAACACACAGAACACAAACAAATAAAATCCTCTATGAGCCCAGTGTTCCGGCGGTAGAGCTTAAATCAGCGAGGAATCAATGAAAGCGCTGGGCTTGAAGGATTACAGTCTTAAGAGCTTGGCTAAGTAGGGGACTCATTAAACTCCAGGAGTGCTCCGCAGCTCTCACTCCTGCTGAGAAGAGCGGACGGGACGGGGGGGAGGCGGCGTGGCCCTCGGCGGGTTAACACAGGTAGAGAGGATGTTTGGAGAGGTGAAATGACGCGGTCTGGGGGAACTCCAGATGCAATGAGGAATGGAAAGGCTGAGCGTAAACAGAACATTTCCAAGAAAGCGGCCCTTCGCCCCGCTGGCCAACTGTGGCCGTCCACACATACACACGCTTAGTATTCAGTGTCACACCAAGGACCCAAGCGGCTTGTTTACTCAAGGCCTAATTTAAACCGTCTGCTCCTGAATTTGTGCTTGTTTTTATAGTTTCTCTGCAGGCCTGAGCTGCACCACTGCTACCTGCCTTCTATTAAACAGACTTTTATCCCTATCAGAGGCGGTCTTTCAGGTTTTAAGGACTTTCGTATTTTCCGTCCTATTGACCTTATTCTTCAAGTATGAGAGGGTGCAGCTATTGGAATGTTTTTGGCTTGAGAATTCCGCTCTCATTCACTTCCATTGATTTCTAGACGTTATGCCACTTGATGTTACAAACTGATATTTTCTTATTATATTAATCTACTTCTTGAGTATAGTCAGGAACATATTTGTTTGTAGAGCAAGTAGTTTTAACCGTGTTCTGTCGTTTATTATTCAAAGTAATTTCTCCCATAGGCAAACTGAATCAGAAGTTTTAAAACATCCGCCTCAGTCAATACAGTCAAGATGGCACTGATTTAAGGCTCCAATACACTATGAATGAACTGATATAATGTAATTTCTCAGTTTGTTTCTGGATTTTGAAACACACTTACAACGCAACATTTCTCGTTCACTAGCTGAATAACCATTGGTTCATGTCGATTATGCAATACAGTGGTGCAGGAATGACATCAGACGTGTAAGGAATAATTCACAATGCGCGTCCTTCAGATTTTCCTATTGGGTTTTAATGTTATTCAAAATGAACATATCTAACATGTTAGGGACCAACCTCCACTTCTTCTTCTCTAGAGTAAAACGCATTTTTGAGAGTCTAAACATGCTGGAAAACTCACACTGTGCACACCTGCCAGAATGGTGAAAATTTATATTTGTTATACGTTTCGGAAGTAGGTGTGGCAAAATGGCTCGACAGCAATACCTATGAACGTTTGACGGAGTGGCCCCCAAGCTACATTTCACACACATGTTCGAAAATTGGCACACACATCAAACATGCCAATGCCTACAAAAAACAATTGGAGTGAAATCTGAAACCAAAGAAGAAGTCAGATATTTTTAACTTCCTTTTCAAAAAATGTGTAGTTTTTTCCATTTCCAGGCATTGTATTTTAACAAACTCCTCTTATATGCCAATATTGAGTCACAGTCATGGTCACAGCCACCTGCTGACAGAAGGAAGTTTGGCATAAATCTGTGATTTTTCCCTGGTTTTTTTTATATTCATCAGCTTAAATTATTTTTGTCCACTGTTCTCTGTCATCCTAAGGCCACCGGGTGGCAGTGAGCCCAGGTGCAAGGTACCTTTCATCACTGCTTACAGTTTTAATTTTATTAGATTAACACCAGAATTGGGTATTGTCATCTAAAGGCCATGGCAATGTTAAATTGCGAAGATCTAGAGTTTTCGTCAAAGGGCGTTTCTGTGCCAGCCTCACAAACTTTGATGTTTCGCCATGAAACAGAAAGTTGCTATACTGTAACTCATTGTCATGCATTGTTTGATCTGCCACAAAACTCATATGTTTGATAAGAGCCCTGACCTGAACACGTTTTCATGCCATTATCCAGTTACAGTCATAGCGCTACCTGCTGGCAACAGGGAATGACTTGTTTTACACTGTAACAAATTCCTCCTACAAATTTTATTAGATCGAATCCATGTTCCATTAGTTTAATTCAAAGGCCTTTGTGATGTTAAAATGTGAAGATCTAGAGTTTTCGCAGAAGAGCCTGTCCGTGGCGGAATGACGAAGTTCAGTGTATCGTCATGGAAGGGGAAGTACTTATAACTCAGCCACACAATGTCTGATCTGCCTGAAAATTCACAGGATCGATGAGATTTCTATCCTGACAACATCTACATGCCAATATTGAGTCACAGTCATAGTCACAGCCACCTGCTGACAGAAGGAAGTTTGGCATAAATCTGTGATTTTCTCAGGTTTTTAAAATATTTATTAGCTTAAATTATTTTTGTCCACTGTTCTCTGTCATCCCACGGCCACCGGGTGGCAGTGAGCCCGGGTGCGAGGTACCTTTCATCGCTGCTTACAGCTTTAATTTTATTTATGCTTTAGTCTGCAGAGTAAAACAACAATACAAATCGTTTAAGTTAACTTAATCATTTTTATACATTTAAATGGATTGAACATGAAACAATTAAGTTGTCTCAAAAACCCTCAAGAGTTGTGTTGATTCAGCTCATTTCAAATAAGTAGTTTAAACAAGCAGCACAAGATTTTTTGAATGTGTTTAGGCTTTGCAATAATGTATTGTGTAATATCGCTTTGCACACTCAGAATTGCACAACATTTTCCCACAAATATGGAGTGTTTATAAAAAGCTATCTGGTGCAAATTGAGAGAAATGTGTGTGTGCGTGTCCTACATGTGGTTTTCCAAGCCCACTCACCCGTGTGAAGCACATTCAGAATTGCAAGATGTGTTTCCAGATATATGGAGTGTTTGTAAGGTGTCTGGTGCAAATGGAGAGAAAAGTGTGTGTTTGTGTGTCCTACAGGTGGTTTGTTAAGCCCACTCACCCATATGAAGCACACTCAGATTTGCACAATGTTTTCCCAGAAATATGGAGTGTTCATAATAAGGTGTCTGGTGCAAATGGAGAGAAAAGTGTGTGTTTGTGTGTCCTACAGGTGGTTTGTTAAGCCCACTCACCCATGTGAAGCACACTCAGAATTGCACAATGTTTTCCTAGAAATATGGAGTGTCTGGTGCAAATAGAGAGAAAAAGATTGTTTCCTACAGGTGCTTTCTAGTTGAAATGCAATTTGTCAATATTTTCATTGAAACTAAAGTAAAATGATGGGTAGTAATAAATTATGACTGTTTTTTAATGAGCCTTTCCATAAAAATGACAGACATTGAGAAAGTCAGACTTCACGTTTCTGCTTTTTTCTCACTGCGGTCATTTTTATTGTGCTTATTTTTGATATTTCATTTTACACCTAAACAGCGAACACAACTTCACTGTGAGAAAATCCAGCCTGTAGGAGGATGAGATGAGTAGCCTACATACAGTCTTTTTGCTCTTGTGTGCAATTAATAAAACTGATGTAAATAAACTGCTCAGGTTCAGTCTCTAACAAACTCCATGAAGAAACCCCAAAGGCCTTGTTGGGTCAATCCCCCTACAAGGCTGACTTATCCTGAAGAAAACATGATATAAATGATTAGATCTGGAGAAAACTATACTAAAGCGGTGCTCTCGTGAATTTGTTTGTGCTTCCTAAAGCTCCACTGCAGCTTAAACAATCAAGTAAAGAACCACATGGACACAGACCACATCGAAAGAGAACGAAAAGCACGACCACACCAAAGAATGGAGGAAATGCAAATATGGAATGAATAATCCAGACAACCTCATAACCGCCGACGGGCATGACGTCACCCAAAAATGTCATTCAGAACTCCATATATAAATGAATGACATAGTAAATGCGGAAATGGATATTCCTTGAGACCTGTCTGGCCTTGTTGACCCCTCGCCACAGCTATTGATATAGCAAATGAATTTTTTTGTGGTAACCATCTGTCGGTAGAACACAAAGCAAAGACTCTACTGTTGAGATAATATCACTTCTTTCTCGTCTTACACAGAGGAAAAGCCCATTGAAATGTTTCAACCAAAGGCCATCTGGAATATGACAAAGGTTTAAACTTGGGGTTCCTAAACTTTTTAGCTCATGACCCCCAAAAATGACAATGCCAGTGATTTGCGACACCCATTATCCTCAGAAGTGGTTATACAGTAAATAAACAAACTTTGTGCACACACACACACACACACACACTAATAGGCATATGTAAAACACAAGCATATTGACAACAAGGTTATTAGAGTTAACGAAAACGAACGAAAAAACTAAAATTTGAATTGAAAAAACATTTTCATTAACTGAAATAAAAATAAAAACGAGTTTTTTTAAAAAAACTAGAACTAACTGAAACTGCATTGTGTACATACAAAACTAACTAAAACTAACTAAAATTACAGCAAAAATTTCGTTTTCGTCTTTGTAAATGGATTTAATACATAAGCCTTTTAGATGTAAATCTATTTACTTTGCAATGCCAGCTTTTACGCCAGGTGATTGAGCCATACGCGCTGTACGGCACCTCGGAGTTTGTAATCCTTTTGCCATTGGCCAGATCAAGCCGGTCCTCCCACGACAAAAACAACAACTGGACATGACAGCAGCATGGTGACACATTAAATACGACCCGAGCAGACACTTAAAAGTATTAATTTAACACATTTGTGTCCAATAATGGGTTTATTTCCGTATTAGTGATCCTGATCGCGAACAAATCATTCTTTTTAATCGGATCTTCTAAGTGAACCGGTT
This sequence comes from Danio aesculapii, assembly GCF_903798145.1. Lineage (NCBI taxonomy): Eukaryota > Metazoa > Chordata > Actinopteri > Cypriniformes > Danionidae > Danio > Danio aesculapii. The sequence goes on from NC_079439.1 coordinate 64,882,067, forward strand.
GAGCTAGTTCACTAAATCGAACTGAATGATTTTAAACGATTCATGTCTATTCGTAAGCACTTATCCACAAAGACTTACTTTTTAACATGCCTGATACCAATAAACCAATTTCCTGAGTTATTCAGTTATTAGAACAGTACACAGAGATCATATTTGAGAACGGGTCAACTCATAATAATGCACATGTGTGATTCAGTGAACCAAGCACAAACAGCACATGACAGCCTGCTGTGACTGAACTAACCTTGAACAACTGCAGTATTAAACCGGTAAACCGGTAAACCGAGGGATTAAATGAGAGGATCTGGCGAAACGTACGTTTATTTCACAACAGAAAATTGTAATGGAGTTTAAATAAGTGAATCATGCTTCAGTTGGGTTGCAAAACTTAATTTTAAGAAACTTTTCAGATCATAGTGATGTTTGAACTGACTGAAATTATGATTGCTGGCTACATATTTTTGATATGTTGAACCCTAACATGGGAGGATTGTCATGAAACATCCAGTTTATGGAAAAGATCTGATTTTTACATCACTACTGTGTATCTAACCCCAGAAGCAGCCTTGCACACATATTGAACGATACTTAGGCCTGCTATCTTGTGGGCTGTTGTATTTGATTTTGAGGATGGGTACATGGTAGTGTTCATGTGTCCTCTGAATACAGGTTTCAAAAATATATCTTTGGTTGAGTTATTATACAATATTCTGATGCTTTTGTATCTTGCACCTAACAAATATTCAAATTTGTAAAAAAAAAACCTAAAACTAAAACACTGAAACTTATAAAAACTAAACTAAAACTAAGCAATTCCCAAATCTAAAAACTGATCAAAATAAGTAAATCTACATGTAAAAACTAAATAAAAGTAACTGAATTTGAAAACAAGAAGTCAAAACTAAATAAAAATTAAAACTAATGAAAAATCTATTATAACTATTATAACCTTGACAACACAAAAAACAATCGCAAAAACGAGCACAGTTCCGCATCATAGAAAAAGGTCAATACAGTAAAGACGCCAGATTTGAGGCCTGATGTCTGATGTAATTTCTCAGTTTGTTTTGGTATTAACTAGGGATTCTCATTTTGGTTAATTTGGCCAACCAACAACCACCACTCGTTAACCGAATATTACTGGTCAGATTTTGTAAAACTAGTCTATTTTGTGCCTGACACAATAAATATATGTTGCACATTTATGCAGCCAATAAAAAAAAGGTAACACTTCATTTGATGGTCCATTTGAATATTAGTAAACTGTCTGCTTAATATCTGCTGATACTGCTTCTTCAACAGACATTTAACTGACTATAAGAAACTTTGCAAGTACATGCCAACTTACACTAACCCTAACCTAACAGTCTACTTATAATCTAATGAGAATTAGTTGTGTGTAGATGCAATGTAACTTAAATTAAACAAATGGACCATTAAAATAAAGTGACCGATAATTATTATTTTTTTAATCTTATTAGTTCAACTGATACCAATAATTGGTTAAAAACAAACCCTGTCAGTTAACGATGAATCGGTTATTATGAGCATCCCTAAATGCAACAGTCTTCCAAGAATAAAATGACTTCATGTAATTGATTTATTCCTTTAATTTCAATGGCTTATGGCTTTTTTGCAGATAGTTTTTAAATGCATTTAATAACTACTTTTTTTTTTTTACATTTTGTTAGTTATAGATAAAATATGGTAATTCTAAGAGTTTAATAAAATGTATTTTTGGACATCACCAAGCGACTGGTGGAAGGGGGCGGTGCGACTCATCGTCCTGCGACCCCCCCCCAGGGCATTCTGAACCCCACTTTGGAAACCGTTGGTTTAAACAGTCACCATGTTGTCACAGTAAAAGGTGAAAAAATTTCCAGTCATTGCTGACCACAGTTTGAGTCTGACTGTTCGACATATTTGTCGTTTCAAAAATGCTCAAGGTCTCGTCTGCGACTCTCTCAGGAAATAAGAAAAGGAAACGTCTGTTATTACTGTCTACAGCTTTTGTTTGTGTCTTACATTTTTTTCAAGACAAACACTTCCTGATGGGTTGTAACAAATTAATGCAGTCGCATGGTCATGCTTGCTATGTTTGCTTGTGGTTCTGACAATTATTTGTTTTGGAGCAGAACTTTTATCTTATGATCATCGACCTTCCTCTAGTTGTGTTCCTAGAAAGCAGGTTATAAGGACAGGCATTCAGGGAAATAGAAGTAGAAAATCAAAACCATCACTTATGAAATGTGAAGTAACTTTTAGGGTAAGCAAGCATAACCGTATTCCTTTAAACCCGAGCAGGGGCTGCAGAAAGCATTAAAAACTCTGCTAAATAAATAAATAAATATACAATTTACTTTACTTTTTTAAAAAATCGTATTCTCATTTTACACACTGTATATTTGCATTTAAAACTGTATGATTATTATTTTTTTATGCTTGATCCCCCATGAAGGATGTCAAAACAAGATGTATGGGGGTCAGCCCTTTAATACTGGGAAATAGTTCGCTCTGATTGGTCCACTGCTTTGGAATGGACAGTAATGAGCCACGCTGCTCATGCTGCGTGGTGCATCAAAAGTGCAAGATGCAAGCTTAACGGTCACACACATCTGTCAATTTTGTGTTTATATAGGAAAAACAATCCAAAAGTAGTGAATTGTAAAGTAAAAACGAATTGTGTGCCTAAGGCTGTGTAATATGGACGGAGATTGTTTTTCTGAAAACACCAGTCTGGATGAGGAGCGATTAAATTCTAAAATTCTGCTTTAAAAGGAAAACATACTATGTAAATGGAGCATAAGGGAAAGCCCAAATGTCACCTGTATGAATGCGCATGTGTGTGTGTATGTGGTCTACTGCTCTTGGATCATTCAGGTAAACATAATGATGCACTGGAATTAATAATAGCATGGAGCAAACATACATCACAGCCATTTGTGTTGTCAATGTTTAATGTGAGCAAAACTTTAAGTAACAACTGCAGAATACACTGGCGTACTTACACCTTAAAGGGATAATTCACCCAAAAATGAACATTTACTCACTATTTACTGTACACACTCTGAAGTGGTTCCAAACCTTTGAGTTTCCTTCTTCTGTTGAACACAAAAGAATATATTTTGAAGAATGCTGGAAACCAGTTACCATTGCCTTCCATAATAGGAAAAACAAATACTATGGAAGTCAATGCTAACAGGTTTTCATCCTTCTTCAAACTGTTTTCTTGTGTGTTTAACAGAAAAAAAAACTCATAAAGGTTTTAAACCAAGGAAAGGCTGAGCTAATGAGGACAGAATTTTCATTTTTGGGTGAACTAGCCCTTTAAGGTGTTTGTTTTGACTACTTTTAGCACTTAGGTTACAGCCCTATCACACAGATGATGATTTCTGAGAAGTTACATCATAACCGTGTGTTGAACAGCACTGCGTGGTGTTAAATATAGGTACTAAATTACGACATGTTTGAAGCTTCAGCTTGTATTATGACCAGCATTCACAGAGTATATTAGTCAAAAATATGACAAAGTTTGCAATCTGAGATTAAATTACCCAGACAAAACATTATTAATACTGTGCCACAAATAATTAAGTGTGGCACATTAATAAAGTGTGCCAACTCAAATCTAACAAGGTTTTTGGACTCACCTTAACTTTTGGTGGGTTCCACCAGTGGTCTTTCATCACCGCTGCCACGCTCATGTTGCTGGGCAGGAGGACCACACTGCTGCTGGCATCTCGACATGACACCTCACACTCCTTTCCTGCTGGGCATGTCAGACACAGGTTATACATGTCACTGATCAAATGCACCTTTATCATCATTAGAATTGTAACAGTTACAAAATTTGAACGCTTTGTTTTACTTACAACTACCATTCTTAACCATTCAGTTTTGTTTGTTCAATGCTGTGTTGCTAAAGTAACTTGATTCTCTATTACTAATACGCTCTATTCAATCTTCTATTCTATCTACAAATAAAATAAATATAAAATAAAATAATAAAATAAATGTAATAATGAAAAATTATAAAAATAAAATCGAACGAACGAACGAACGAACGAACGAACTAACGAACGAACGAACGAACGAACGAACGAACGAACGAACGAACGAACGAACGAACGAACGAACGAACGAACGAACGAACGAACGAACGAACGAACGAACGAACGAACGAACGAACGAACGAACGAACGAACCAACGAACGAACGAACGAACGAACGAACGAACGAACGAACGAACGAACGAACGAACGAACGAACTAACTAACTAACTAACTAACACAAATAAATATAATGGGACTCCTTTACAAAATGGAATGGTTCAAAGTGTCTGGAATATTATTATATGTAATGTAAAGTACTGTCATTATTATGGATGTAACTAATTGATCTTCAAGTGTCTGTCCCAATAAATGTATGTGAGATTATTCTATCAGTTCTATTTAGTAGCAATTTTTAATGTTTTACAATTTAAACTATTTGCTAATAATTTAGTACCAGTTCTCATTATTAATTAGTGTCTTATTAACTGCCTGTTATTAAGATAATGACTGTTTATTAATGCTTAATATCAGGATGCGAATTACAAAGGGGTTTTGGGTGTGGAATGGTGGGTGGGTGGGTTGGTTGGGTGGTGGGCAGGGGCGTAGCGGACATTTTAAAAGTGGGGGGGACGGCTGTATGAGATATATTATTAATCACCTGTTTCTAAATGGTCTGTCTCTAAAAGTGAGGGGGATGTATCCCCCCCCCGTCCCCCTGGTTGCTACGCCCCTGGTGGTGGGTAATTAATGCTTTGTCCCTCTGAAGTTTGTCAAAACAAAATGTATGGGGGTCAGCCATTTAATACTGGGAACTAGTTTTCTCTGACCTGTATGTTAAATAATAATTCAATTCAAGTCATTTTTATTTCTATAGCACCTTTACAATGTAGATTGTGTCAAAGCAGTTTAACATGGAAGTTCTTAGAAAACAATTGCTTAATAATTTGGTCTGTATAGGATCTAACATAGACGTTGTTGATTTGGAGGAATTTATCAGTTTAGATCGTTCTTCCTCACCTACTGCTGAGAAAGTCTGAAGTGATCGTATTTCTATTTTAAGTTCAGTTTGGTTCATAATAACTATGATAATAATTCAAATATTAGATAATATAAATATGCATTTGATGAACCCTATAATGGTTCATACAATTGTGAATGCATAATTGTGCCAATTAGTCTATGTGAGAAAACATTCATTTAACAGTATGTAACTGGCAGATCTACAGCACCAGTAGACAGTTTGACCTACAGTATCATCTGAAATAGCTAATTAGAGGATACTATATATACTGTAGGCCAGGATGCACTAAATATCCCACAAAACACTACAAACTTAAATGCAATTTATTAATAAATTAGATTCGTAATTAATTAAAATTCGTAAATTCGATTTACTGAAGCATGTATTGCACAAAGATTACCGAAAAAGTTGACCCATCGATCGTCAATGCATAATTCCCACACTGCTTATAACTATTAATGAACAGCAAATTAGCATATTATTGAGGCCAAAGTCATAGTTAATTGTTTATTAGTAGGAAATTGTATCTTAAATTGAATGATAATTTAGATATCATTCTAATAAGCTGATTTAGTGATCAAGTAATATTTTTTTATTACAAACTTTAAAAACAGCCATGCAAACATTAGATTAACTTGAAAAGTATATTCAAAAGTATTTAAACTTGATGAAATGGCATCTTTTGCAACACTCTATAATAACAAACATCTTTACTAAAACTTTTGATAAACCTAGCGCATCCTTGCTGAATAAAAAGTACAAATTTTATTTTTTTAATCATTATTAAAACAGAATAGTCTGTTTTACTTGCACAACAGTAACCAGAATATGCAAGTAAACAAGCCTGAAAATCAGATTACTTTCTGTGGCTGATGTCTAAACGTAACCATACATGTTTTCTACTTAGTGTTTTTCATTTGTTATGTGAAAAAACATGCTGTAACAAAACAGTTGCTTGTTGCAATGTTAAAAATGCTGTTTAAAGAGCCTTTTTGTATACAGTGCAGTCATTTTTGGGATAAAAAATTGAGAATCAGACATGCAGAGACCTATGCCGTGTCCATCTTTACAGCTGAGATGGATGTTTGGGCTGAGGTTCTGCGGAAGGGAGCACTGGCCTGTCAGGTTTGGACAGAGCCGGAAGGAGCCAGTCCAGTTCCCGTCCTTTCTGCACCGGATTACGTTGGTGGAAGGAGTCTGGAATAAAAACCATTATCTATATTAATCATCAGAAATGAAGTTCACTAACCATCACCGCTGAGCCAAAAATAATAACAAAAAACTGCAGTTTAAAGGAAAAGTTCACCCACAAATGTCCATTATTACGAATGTAATTAATTGATTTTCAAATGTCTATCCTAATAATTGTCTCACAATCACCAGCGATCTAATCCTGATAGATCGCTGGTAAACACACAGATCACTAACAGACTTCAAATCCGCCATTACATGGTCTAAAAGTTCCAGTCATGGATCGCTTAGCAGGCGAGTGGTCAGAAGGCAGGTAGCAAAAAACGTAAAAAACAAACAAACAAGGGTCTAAGGCAAGGGTCTAACACGGCAAGGCAAGGAAACATGTCGTAGTGTTCACAATACTGTTACAAGACTCAGCAATGAAGTGTGCGTCTGTGCTGTGTATATAGTCCTTGTAATCAGTCCATAATGATCCTCTGACTGCGAGTGTGTGCAATCAGTGGAATCTGGAACAGGTGCGTGTGAGCGGTGCATGACTGGAACTTGTAGTCCATGTAATGGTGGCTTTGTAGTCCGTTAGTAATCTGCATGTTTACCAGCGATCTGCCAGGATTGAATTGTGAAAGTACACTTTCGATCTGCTCAATCAGAATTGCGCAAACGAACTACGGCCACAATAAAAAAGAAAACAAGCAGGAAAGCGCTGACTAGTGAGATTATGGCATCTGCTGCTTCAGAAGCATTTATAGAGGAATTAATATAAAAAACAGCATTTGTAAAATGGGAAAATTTTGTCACAGACACCGAACAAAAACAGGTAATTTTTAAGAGCAGAAATGTTGCCACGGCTTACAGATTATTGAGTTGAAGCTTGACTACAAAATTAAATCGTAAACCAAATCACAATCGCAATTTCTGTCAAAAAAATAGTAATTAGATGTTTTCCCCATATCGCACAGCCCTAATCATCACTGAACCAAAAACAACTGCATTAAACAAAAAAACGTGCTTTAAACGTGAACCATTTACTACAAACCTTAAACACAAAATATTGTTTTCGAAGAACGCATAGTGAGAAAACAACAACAAAAAAGTCTTTTTGAGTGTATTTTGAAAATTCTTGGAAACCCTTGACTTCAATGGCATGAAGTCGATTGTTTTCGACATTTTTCAAAATTGGACTTTTTTGTTGCTTGTTCGAACTACTTATTTAAAATGAGCTGAAACAACACAATTATGAGATTTCATTGGGGCAACTTATTTGTTTTATGTTCGATCCACTTAAATTTGTTAAATTAGACTAAAAATATGTAACTTTTATTAGACTTAATTTATTAGACTTTAAATATGTAATATTTGTGTTGATAATTGAATGTTTGTGTTGATTTGTGATTTGTGTTTTTGTTCAGTGTATACAAATGTAGGCCTAAGGTCCAAGACAAATTTCCCCGTTGGGGACAATAAAGTGTAAATAAAAAACAAACAAACAAATATGTAAAGTTAACTTAATCTATTTGTGTTGGGACGATATGATTGAATTGTGTGGAACCCTGTATTTCTTTACAGTGTATCTTCTTTTGTATTCAACAGAATAAAGAAACTCATAAAGGCTTGAAACAAGACTAGACAAGTAAACAAGAGTAAACAATGACACTTTAATTTCAACTCAGGCTCATTGTTGGTACTTACCCCTGCATACATTTCTGGAGATCGCAAAATATGTCCCAGGAGCTACGTTTTTCGCAGTTTTTGTTTTTTAAAATCCACCAAAGGCCGATGTGTATGCTTCTTCAGATCTCAAATTTCTCTCGCAAGTGACATTCGTGCCTGCTGTTCTCATGTAAATGCACCAGAGGCTGCTGTGTACGCATTGTCAGATCTCAAATTTCTCTTGCGAGTGACATTCGTGCCTGCTGTTCTTGCATAAATCCACCAGAGGCCACTGTTAACCCCACCCTCTACCCTAAATCCAACCGATAGTGTTTTCAAAAGCAATCCAGAAAGAGAAAAGCCCTCGTGGCCGCCCTTATTTTTACCGGACTCAAACCTCATCATTGCGGTCAACTCTGCATCTCAAATCTGCCGACGTACATGGTGAGCCACAGGGAAAACTGGAAATGGCATCCACATGGATGAAAAGAAGCAGAGTGTTCGTAGTGTTCGTTTTAAGGACAAAATGCAGCCATATGTACTTCTGTCTACATAATTCACGCCCTCCAGAAATGAATACGGGTGTATGTAATCACAATGAGCCTGTGTTGGTAAATTTTTTGGGTGAACTATCCTTTTAATGAAAGTGTGGAGGTCAATAATGGGCATGACCTTTCAGATCTGTTTGTCCATTTCATGTATTAGAGGCTGGCGAATGAAACCAAGCACATGTAAAAAGTCTGTCATTCCATGAGCACCCAGAGGGGTTAAACGTAAGCGATAGGGTGTGCATGATGAATGGAAAGTAATGAGGGAGGATGGGCTGAGATGTTGATGGAGGAGCAGAGGAGAAGAGAGAGAGAAGACGACAGACCTGCTTGCAGCGGCTGTGCTGTCTCACCGTGTGGTTCGACCGGTTGCAGTCGATCCAGCAGTCGCTGTTGAACTGAAAGCCGTTTGTGCACTTGTAGGTGCCGTGGAAAATGGGAGGCGGCGGCTCACATGTGACTGCCACACACTCACCAAACTGCCAGCTCCCGTCCTCTGTACACTGCCGCTTAAACGCCCGCCTGTGGTACATCACAGGCACTGACCTGTTCATCACAGAGGTGCAGATTTTCAACATTACTCAGTTGAGTAGAGGCTGGTGTACACTAAACAATTTTCAGTTGATAATACATGTACAGTATTTTATATGTAAAATACATCACGCCAAATATATAAGTAAACTCAACAAAGATGTTTTTGAAATTAAAAATATATATAATTTCAACCTTCATATACCAAAAATAAATTTCTAAATGTTACAATACAGCGTGAATGGAGAACAAGATAATAATAATAAAAAAATAACTGCATCCTAAATAGTTATAGACTTTGCTTTAGACATTTTAAGATTTCCAATGTTACATGTTGTTCTTAGGGTGGGGAAATGATTCTGTGGGTCTCGCCTATCAAATCTGATCTTTATTTTGTATTGGATTCAAGTCAGGTGATTGGCTGGGCCATTCTACAGCTTGATTTTCTTTCTCTGAAACCATTTGAGAGTTCCCTTGGCTGTGTTTTGGATCATTGTCTTGCTGAAATGTTCACCCTGGTTTCATCTTCATCATTCTGCTAGTGTACATGTTGGACTGAAGCAGCAAATATTAATTTAAAATGAGGAAGAGCAGAAGGCTGCGGAAGAACTACTGAGAGATTTTAGCTGCTGTTTGGGCTTTCACTGCCTTTCTACACCTCCATTTCTTCATGTGTTCTATACTTTTTATCTGTGCCATTTTATTTTATTACACATAACTTCTTTGTAGAGTAATTAGATTTGTTTTCTTTGCATATATATGGATTTCTTTAGTTGTTACCAACATCTGGTGAAAATTTCAAGTCAACAGCACCTTTAGAAATATGTTCTCTGAGAAAAATGGTGACATGTTGAATACTTATTTCCCCAACTGTAAACATATAAATATGTTTTTAAAAAATTGTTTAAAAAAATATATAGACAAAAATTATTGATTTTTCAAATATATTTCAGGCCATCTTTTGTATGTTTTGACATATTTAAAAAATATTTTAAAGTGTTTTATTTTTAATGTAAAGGTAATTACCTTTTACTAGGATAAAAATCAGTTTATCTGCTTTCAATTAAAAATGGAACAGTATTGTAGTTTGTCCATTTATTTACACGTTATCTGTGTTTTAGAGGCCTTGAAATTCACAGTTTTAAAATGCATTAAAAAAACAATACATTTATCATTATTGTGTAAACTGCAAAGCCTTAATTATGTGGAAATTGTGACAAGTTTATAATATGTTCATAGACATTAGACATTTGTTCTTGACAGCAATGTCGGATTACATGACTGTGGTGATATCGTCAAGTACTGGCCTGGCACAGCATTTTTGGTCTTTTTCATTGATAAAAAGTAAAAACGTTTCTGATTTTAGTACATCGTTGCCCTTTAAACGTGTACCCAAAGTGACAAATTCCCACTTAAACCTTGTAGTGATGGGCACTGAGTAATACATAATTTTAGTTTCATACTATGATTCCAGAATACATCAAACATGTTTGATATTTTAAGCCAATTTTATATCACAATGTTTTCATTTGTCATGTATCTCTTAGCAACGAGGCACATGTTTCTGCATGAGCTCATTGTATTCGGAAAACATGACAGTGTGTGACTGTTATTTAATATCACAGAAATACTACATATTTTTAAACACTTTCCAATAAAGCGCCATGGTCACACTTTACAATAATGCTTCATTAGTTAATGTTAATTAATGCATTTACTAATATGATCTAATAATGAACAATACTTGTAAAGCATCTATTAATCAATGGATACTTGTTAACAGTTAATTCACTGCTAGTTAGCAAAAAATAACAAATGAACAACTTTATTTTTATTAACTGACATTAACAAAGATGAATAAATGTTGTAATAAATGTATTGTCAATTGTTTGTTCATAATAGTTAATACACGTTGCAACTAATGCAACCTTACTGTGAAGTGTTACCACTTTAATTTGTAAACATCCGTTTTGTGACATTTCAATTAATACTTCTACTGAACTTATCAGTGTCAATCTGACACTGACATTAAAAGTGCCCAATAAAGAAAATCGTGGAATTTTTTAGTTCAATACATAAAAATGGCCATTGTTTCCATTTCCGCAAGTGTAAAACCCCAGTGAAAAACAGGCCAGTTAGAAAACAATACAGACTGTTGCGTGACACAAGGCACACCCTCAAAATTTGCATGTAATTTAGGTCAAGTTCTGTTCATCAGGAGATCATCAGCCAAAGCACAGAATGATTAATATGCAAGGCTGCTTTTGAGATTACAACAATGATCATTATCTTATTTTTAAGTGCATCAAAGTTTATATTAAACTTCGTCTGCATGTGAGACTCTTATTTTGAAAACGGGAGATGCAGCAATGTTAAAGCCAGCCGCACCGGTTTGCTTCTCTGCGTTACTACACAACAACTCAACCAGTCATCAGTTTAGAGCTCATCAGAACGCAAAATGCTGGATATACAGATTGTACATTTACTCAGCACCACCCTAAAGAGGCATAAGCTGTGTTTAATTGTATCTTTCATTAATTTATCGTATTGTGAAATTTCCTGTATATCATTCTAATTTAAGGTAACATGTAGATTGTGTTTAATGCACATTATAGCATCATGTCTCATCACTCAGCTTCTTACTGCGATTTTTCTGAAGTGAAATAATAGCAATACACTTTATTAAATGTCGTCTGTTTATGTAGATGAATATTAATTCCTGGCTGTGTTTACACTTACATTATAGCTTCAAAATACAACACAATACGTCTCTGTCAGTCTAGATGAATTATAATTGTATCCACAACACAAAATAAGTTACTCTGGTGATTAATATTATTATAGCTCACTCACTCTAAGTAAAATAAACCTCTTCATCACTTACATTGAAAAGATTTAATTAGGCATCTACTACATTTAAAAAATATTTTGCACACATCTTTTTTACCTACCCTACTTTGTTTTATTTTAAACAAGGTATTTAAAAAATAAATAAATAAAGATATCTGTTAATTAATAAGTGTTTAAAAAAATTATTAAAGTGTTTTACATTCATTTATTCATTATAGGAGCTTGATCTCTGCTCTGCTGGCTTTTGATTTTGAAAATTCAACTCGATTTAAAGAAATGACTTTTATTGACATTTTCAAGAGTTCACACTTAAATATTGCTTGATGCTATTAGCAGGATATGTGTCACGACATTCACATTCTAACGAACTAAAAATCTGCCGGTTAATGGACTACAGATCCTGTCATGCAACACACACACTCACCTGCTCCAAGTCACCATTGATTATACACTCACAGCTGAAGCTGCTTTTGGACTGGTTACTGCACTATAAATACAGCACCTTAGAACACAGTTGTTGCTGAGTCTTGTGAATCTGTATAGTGAAACATTATGACACATTTTCCTTTGCCTTGTCTTGTCGTGTTTGAATCTAGCCTTGTTTTGTTGTTTATCCCTGTCTGCTGCCTGCTTTCTGACCACTCGCCTGTTACTTTGACTAGGATTCTGGATTGCCTGTATACATCTGTTTGCTCCTGTGTTGTGACTGTTGCTTGCTTGACTATTCCATTTAATAAACCTTGCATTTGGATCCGCACTTCCGTTGTCAGCATCACATACTGTTACAATATGGCAGTAGGGTGAAATCAGTCTATTTATTGTAGGTTTGGATTATTCTGATGGGATTATTACTGATTAAGAATGAGAGACCAGCCACAATCAATCATATCACATGATACTTTTCAAATTAAGCTACGGTCACACTGGGCTTTGTGTGTGCGAAATTCTGTCATGTGGCGCTGCGAAAAGGGGCAAGATTAAACAAGATGATTAGACATTAAAAAAACAAGCGATTGCTCCATGTTTTAAATTTCTGTCCAGAGAGGTCCTATTTTGATTCTCGATGGGTCTCACGCAGTCAAGTGATGTGATTTCGCAGGTCAGAGTTCACCAAGCTTGAACTTTGCACCGCAGCAACCTGCGAAATGTGACACATGACCCCGCGTTTCCGGTCTGACGCATTCGCGTGCGTATGAATGGAAGTCTATGGGAAGTAAAGCCCAGTGTGATCGCAGCTTTAGTTTGTAAAGCTTCATTCAGTAGTTTGAAATAATAATAATAGTAATAATAATAATGTATATGAAATAATATATAGCGAAATAAGACAGAATTACATTTAATTTAATATTAAATAACAGAAAATATACTGGCAGTTTATTACAAGGTTTTTGTACCATGATTTACAACACCGACCCTGACAATATGTCACTTTGAACTTTTAGAAATGCTAATAAAAGTCACTTTTTCGAACTTTTCAAGGTTAAAAAGAAAGATCAAGGTACCATAATGCAATTCAAAAGCATAAATAAACACTGGAAAATATAAAAATCAAAACCTGAATCACAAAATATGGAAAACCCCTATTTTTTTTACATTGTAGACTTTAACAAGTCAGCAAAATTGATGTACTATAATAATAGATTCTTACTGTTTTGAGTCTGTTCATGTTATAAATGGTGTGTAGTTGCATTCCAGCCTTAAAACCAGTTTTTCTAACTAGACTGTCCTCGGAATAAAAGGTTCATGGACCACCCGCAGTCCACTCATTGACTGTCTGATGAATACAACTGGCAAGCACTTTCCAAAATGACAAGCTCTAATCTGGTTGGCTGCCGTTCCGCAGCTCTTCAGAGTGCACAGGTTTTTATCTGTCTGCCAAAAATAGTCATTTTGACTGAAGCAAACAGACATCCGTCCATCCATTTTCCAAACCGCCTGTCCTGAGTAAAGTCACAGGCCATAAATTTCGAAAGTAGAACATATATATATACTGCATGTGAAATATCTGGTACGAAAAAAAATCTGAATTTCTGATCACAAAGTCACATTTCCATTTCTTTCTTCTGACTTATAAGGCATGTAAAAACCAAATAAACTGTGCCTTATTCCTTTACATGTTGGTAACACAATCGCTTCCTGTCTAAATGGGTTGTTTTTGGCCAGAATAATCTAAACTCAACATTTAAAGTGGACCAGATTTACGACTATAGTCAAATGTCTGGTTACACATGGCTATGTGATTAATTGACCAACAGGCAAATAATGACTACAAATGAATCCAAGCTTTCAAACAACTGATACAACCTTGAGTATTCAATTGCTGCAACTTGATTAACTAAATCTGCAATGCAATGAACAAGAGGATGGTGTAGTCCAAATATGAAATTCATTACAGAGGTCATGAACCGAGATATAAAAAAATTCCATTGAGCTTTAAATTGGCGGCATGATGGCTCAGTGGTTAGCACTGTCGCCTCACAGCAAGAACGTCGCTGGTTCAAGTCCCAACTGGGTCCGTTGGCATTTCTGTGTGGAGTTTGCATGTTCTCCCCGTATTCGTGTGGGTTTCCTCCGGGTGCTCCACTTTCCCCCACAGTCCAAAGACATGCAATATAGGTGAATTGGATGAACTAAACTGGCCGTAGCGAATGTGTGCGTGTGTGAATGATGGATTTATAAGTATGGATTTATAATTTAAATAATTTATGGAGCTGAACAGCCTACAGTGAATAGTCTGTATAAAAAGGTCGAAAATAATCCTATGCAAACAATCTTGCATTTTTTAACAAATTATTTAACAAAAAAAGGATGATTACTGTAGTATAATAATTGTAGTATTTGTAGATAGCGATAGCATTAGCTGTTTGTTTGGAAATTTGTGAGATGGAAATTGTCCAGTAACAAACCCAAAACACGTGTGGTTGTTGTGATGCAGTGAATCCAGCCAATCGTGCGTAATCGGTGTCATCATCACAGCTCCCGCAGTCGATTTTTAGATGCTGCACCAGTGAATCAATCATCTGATCTCGGAGCGCTGTGGCGGGACTTTGATATCACATGTGACAGTCATGTATCATCGGCGCAGTGTCAAGTCGGACAGAATTTGTAACCGGCATGTATCGCTTTAAGACAGATTTCTATCAGTCTGCACAGCACTGCATAAAGTCAAACACACCTATAATCTTTGAGTTTTCCATATTTTGAATTGCGTTTTTGGACCTTGATCCTCCAACAACTTCTGATGCTGAAAAGCTGAAGAAAAGTAACTTTTATTAAAATTTTTATAGTTTGAAGTCATATATAATCTGGGTTTGTGTTGTAATTTAAAATACGAACACATGATAACAAACTGCCAGTGCTTTCTGTTACTTTACAGACTTAATTCCATATATATTATTTCTTATACAATATACTGTTTCAAACTAAATGTCAAGAAGTGAAGTTTCACAAACTAATTTCGAGAGGAACACATGATTAATCACGCCGGTTCCTCATATGTAATCATTAGTAAGCCAATCAGATTATTCCAAGCTAACTATAAATAGCCCATCTAGCATTACTCCCTTATCTTCATTTTTTGAAGAATCCCCCCTTCCACCCCATCTCCCCCTTTTCCTCCTTTACCAGTGGGAGCTCTCGAGAACTACCTGATCTCGTACCCCTTCACATGCTCATTAACCAGGCAGGAGCCCTGGGCTCAATTATCTCCAAGCTCAGGGTTTTCTCCCGGTACAGCATGCCAAACCTGCTAATATTATCAAGCAATATTTAAGTGTGAACTCTTGAAAAGTCACTTTGTTAAACTGCACAGTTGAATGTTCAACTTCAAAAGTCGACAGAGCAGAGATAAAGATCCCATAATGCAGTTAATGACCTTAAATAAACAAGAAAAGGTCAATGCATGAAAAACAGAATAAATAGATATTGTTTAGTGTATGCAAACTGTTAGTCAATTACATAAGAGTGGGCAATTACTTTTGTGTCTGTAATCCTCTACACCTATCCAAACAAAAAAAGAGGTCAAAACAGGACAGAAAATAAAGATTTTTGATATTTAAAAACTTAAGAGATCAGACGTAAGAGATCACTACAAAATAAAAAAGGCTCAATACCGTTTTAAATGGATAGTTCACACAAAACTGAACATTTCTTGCAAATTTCCAAACCTGTTTAAGTTTCTCTCTTCTGTTGAACACCAAAGAAGATATTTTTAATAGTTTTATTAGTTTTTTCCTATGAAAGTCAATGGCTATGTTTTCATCCACCTATTTTTATGTGCATTTTGGATATACGCATAAATAAAATCGGTTGATGGAAACACCAAGGTGCGCATACATCTTGAAAATGTGCATTAAAAACATATGCGCATAACTGAGTAGGATAGACTCTTTATTCGATAAGAAAAGATGCGTATAAACTACGATGGAAACATTTTTACTGAACAAATTCCAGTATGCGCATTAAAAAAAGTCATGTGATTTTGTTATAGGAGATCATGTGATGATGACAATGTGTGTGAATGGACAAACCTGCAGGCTGAGCACATTATAAAACATCTGAAATGTTGTTTTGGTCATTCTAAAATGCCTCAACCGTTTCAGTGTTAGTGTTAGTATATTATTAATTACCTCCAGAATTGTCAAGAGCATCCGTGGTCGGCGTCTCACGCCTTTAAATGCCACCACATGTTCATTGCATGTCAGCATTTGTCTTCTGAGGCACAAGTCATTTATTAAATAAGGAAAAGATTCACGCAGCTTCTCCTACCTCAGTAAATTCTGTTTTTACTGTTGATATTTGGTGCCAGTTAATCAGGAAGTGCCGATTTTGTTCTCATTGACTTGTTGGATGGAAATGCTGTTTTATTCGCACGTCTTTAATGCGATAATCCAGTTTTGTGCTTGAAGTTCATTCGTATTTTTGAATGGAAACTGCTATGGGTTACAGGTTTTCAGATTTCTTCAAAACATCTTTCGTGTTTAACAGAAGAATGAAACTCATAAAGGTTGAGTACATACTTGAGGGTGAGTAAATACTGAGTAAACTTTCATTTCTTAAGATCAACTATCCCTTTAAGTTAATAAATGTAAGTTTGCAGGTCTGGTTTAGCCATCTCTCACCTCTTGGGTTTGTCTATATGAGGCACATGGTATCCCGGCTTGCACTTGTACTTGCAGAACGACCCAACTTTGAGGCCCGTGGCATTGCAGCGTTTGGTCTGCAGGACAGCGTTGGGTACGGGAGGAGGGATTGGACAGCGCAGCTCACACAGAGCCTCGGGGAAGGACCACATGCCATCCTCCATACACGTCAGCACGTTATTACTGCCTGTGGAGACAAAAGGACAAACATACTGCATTACATGTGCATGGTCCGTTCCATATGATGTCATAAACAGCAGTGTTTTCTCAGCGTGCATTTGTTTTTGTTGATGTCAAACAAGGTTAATAAAGTTTAGCATAATTCATTTGTTGTACATTATTGAGTGGCATGGTGGCTCAGTGGTCAGCACTGTCGCCTCACAGCAAAAAGTCGCTGGTTTGAGTCTCGGCTGGGCCAGTTGGCTTTTCTGTGTGGAGTTTGCATGTTCTCCCCATATTATCGTGGGTTTCCTCCGGGTGCTCCGGTTTACCCCACAGTCCAAAGACATGCACTATAGGTGAATTAGGTTAACAAAATTGGCTGCAGTGTATGAGTGTAAATGAGAGTGTATGGGTGTTTCCCAATACTAGGTTTTGGCTGGAAGGGCATCCGCTGTGTGAAACATATGCCAGAATAGTTGGTGGTTCATTCCACTGTGGCGAGCCCTGATAAATAAGGGACTAAGCCGAAGGAAAATGTATCAATGAATTAATTTGGTTTAGATTTAGTTCATGTCATTCACGGTTTTATTAGTTTTAACTTATTTTTTATTTTGTGAACACATTTTCTATTTGACAAAATCATAAGTGCAAAGCACCCGGGATGTAAGTGAAAACATTAAAAAGCCATAATGAACATTACTTTATTATATTTGAATGACTTGACTTGGCCAATTTAGCTCATTCAATTTACGTCTTTAATGTCTTTGGACTGTGGGGGAAACCGCAGCACCCGGAGGAAACTCACACCAACATGGGGAAAACATGAATACTCCAAACAGAAATGCAAACGGACCCAGCTGGGACTCGAACTGGTGACCTTCTTGCTGTGAGGCCACAGTGCTAACCACTGAGCCACTGTTCCACCATCTGAAGTACTTTTTGTTTGATTTTACAATTTCTATTTTGTTTTTATATATTAGTTTTCTGTCATTATAGTTTAGCAGAGTTAAAAGAACACATCCAGCATCGAACAGAACAAATTGTAGTGTTTGCACGGCGAACACTTGTGCAAACCTTTAAGTAATATAACTAAAATATTTGTTTGAACACTGAATCTAAAACCATACAATGGAAAAATGAAAAAAAAAGTTTGAACAAATTTAGTTAATGCTGCAAAAAATGTAATAAAATTGTATATATAGTTGAAATCGGAATTTTATAGCCCCCTTTGATTTTTTTCTTTCTTTTTTAAATATTTCCTAAATGATGTTTAACAGAGCAAGGACATTTCCACAGAATGTCTGATAATATTTTTATTAGTCTTAGTCTTTGTTCTTTTTTATTAGTAAGTCTTATTTGTTTTATTTAGGCTAGAATAAAAGCAGTTTAAAATTGTTTATGAACCATTTTAAGGACAAAATTATTAGCCCCTTAATTAGCCCTTTAAGCTAATTTTTTCTCCGACTGTCTTCAGAACAAACCATCATTATACAATAACTTGCCTTATTACCCTGACCTGCCTAGTTAACCTAATTAACCCAGTGAAGCCTTTAAATGTCACTTTAAGCTGTATAGAAGTGTTTTGAAAAACATCTAGTCAAATATTATTTACTGTCATCATAGCAAAGATAAAATAAATCAGTTATTAGAAATGAGTTATTAAAACTATTATGTTTAGAAATGTGTTGAAAAAAATCTTCTCTCCGTTAAACAGAAATTGGGGAATAAAAAATAAACAGGGGGCTAATAATTCAGGGGGGCGAATAATTCTGACTTCAACTGTATTCTCGAATCTGATAGTCGTGCAGTATTCTGCAATATCAGCACTCCTACATCCTCTTCACCCTTCTGTATTACTCCGCCAACATAGAGTGACAGCAGATCAATAAACTCTCTACAGTTTGACAAATATTGCAGCTGTCGGACAACATAATGTACATTTGAGGCTTTTAAAGATGAGAATGTAGTTGTTTTGATTACAACTATGTAGTTTATTTATAAGGATGGCTTATTTTAAGTATTTATAATTCTGGAGATTCAGTGCAGATTCAATGGCTATTAGCCTGTCATTGAGCAGAGCAAAGACGGATGACGTTTCGCCACAAGATAGCGACAGAAGCCACACAATGAGTGTTTAAGGAAGAAAAAACTCTGCATAAATTTTAATTACAGCTGATCAAATCATTATAAAACTGGTAAGTCGATCTCTCTCTTTTGTATGTTGTAGTGCTGTATTTATACCACAGTAATCTGGTAGTGTTTGCTTTGTTTGGCTTTTTTCAGGGTTAACTATTGTGATCCCCCACTGCAACAAGAGAAAATACTGGAAAATCTCTGTAGACTGATGGCATTTCATGCCGTTCAGCCTTATAATCTTAAAATGTGAGCAAAATCACCTGTTTTGTCATCCCTTTAGACATTACGCTAGAGAATCATTCAAACACTAGCCCTAAAGTGACATTGGTGAAGTAGCAACGGTTTCTGTTCTGACGTCAGCTATAGATGTGAATGAAAGTAGTCCCTCATACAAAAACTCTCCCTGTTTGATTTTCTTTTTTATATACACGATTATGCCGGCGTACTTTTGTATAAACGCAATATCACACTTGTAGCAGTGCTATATGGCTGTATATCATCACTGGTAGGACACTAAGGCAACACACACCTCACACCAGTGCCAAAATACAGCCATATTGCACTGCTTCTCGTGTGATATTGCTTATATATAAATCAATGTGTTTGCCTGTTTTCTCTAAACAGCAGCAGGTCAGGTTTTACATCAGAATGAGTGCTTGTTAATTATATATACAAAAAGATTATTTATTTCGGTTAGCAATTATTTGATTTCAGTTCGTTTTTCTGTGACTGTTGTAAGATTCACTTTAGTTTTTATTTTATTTTTCATTCACTGTGAATTCTTTCAAATTTATTTTAGTCAGCCGAAATGTTTTTGACCAATAGTTTTAGTCTTCGTTTACTAAAATAACCTTGGTGTCAATACTTGCACATTTGGCATTTTGCTCAGCCGACCCCTCAATCCCAAGAGCCTTTTGTTTTAGGATCTGTCAAAGTCTATACCCACCCACAAGCTGCGCTGGCTCGCGGCACTGAAAAGTGCACTTCTTGCCGTAGGTGGTGCCCTCAGAAAACTCAAAGACAGCCGGGTGAACGTGGTACTTGTCAGGCCGCCCGCAGTCCACCGGTTCACAGGTCGCCTGCTTATTCCACTTCCCATCCGCACAGGTGAGGGTCACAGTGGATTCAGACTGTCGAGGGGAAAAACACACGGAGGCAAGAGTTCAAACATGGGAAAAGAACATTTTGTTTTCTCTCGGATAATCCGCTGTAACCGCAGCAGTCCGTCAGACCAGACCATATCAAATAATACACATCTGTTTCAATAATACTTTACAAACTACACCGTGCTGAAAAATATAGCTAAATTAAATGCATTTATGTATCTCTTGCTGAGAGGAAGCAGTGGGAAGCTAACAGTCTGAGTGGGTGATAATAAACGGCCGGAGTACAACATATAAAGCTGTCAGAAGTGAAGGCAGAGGTCATTTCTGCTGTTTTACTAAGTCGTGTCAGATCTGCGTGACGTCTCCACATCTGCACAAACCACACACATCCACAAGAACAAAACCATTGAACTGACCGAATGATTGAAATTACCGCCGTGACATAATAGGACTCTATTTAGTGTTTCATTAGTGATTTTCTGTCTGAAAATTCTCAATGCGTCCAACTGTGCCAAGCCCAGTTCTGCGGAAATGAGACTGACGAAGCAGATCCTCCTTTTCACATGAGAGTAGAGTTACACATCGTCATGAATTTGTGATTGTTCATGCACTTACGGTAAATGACAATAACCTTTGTGCTCAATGCTAACATTTATAACATATTAGCTTGGTGATTTTAGGAAAATGTTGACAGTAATAGTAGTGGTAGTGTTTCCCGCTCCTGTAATACATCAGTGGGCAATTTGACTTGATTTATTCAAAAAGGATGAATTTGCTTATTCCAGAATGAGAAGTTAAATCGGGTCGTCCAGCAGAGACTTTTTTCTCTTAGAAACAGCTGATAGATTTTTCACAAACAATTACAAAGAAACTGGAGGTAACACACCATACAGTATGTGTGAAAATGTGAAGAATTTTCTGATAATTATTGTCAAATAAATATTAAATAATTATTGTTATAATAATTATTGTCAGTCAATAATTTTGCCATTGACTGCAGTTTTTTTTTTACAGTCAACTTGTTTTTCAAGCTAAAATTCAGACTTCAAAAGACGCATGAGAAGATGCTAAAGTTGAATATGTTTGTTTGTGTTTGTATTAACATTCAATGAATAATTCGTTACTATACTTATGTAGATTTTTCTGGTATCAGTACTTTACTCCACTACTTATTTTTCTGACAAATTATTACTTTTAATCCTTAAATTTTTTCCACAAATATCTGTACTTTCGTCTCCTTACATTTTTAAACCAGGCTCATAACCTTCATTTTAATGTGCTTTGATCTATTATTTCTTGCAATTTGAACGCCTTTCAATCAATATATATTTTTTTTGTCATCGCATGCTTGTGCGTGTTGCAGTGTGCAGCTTTTTTAACCTCTGATCACGCACTGTAAGTAGGCTTGTTTATTAAGCTTACCATGTGAACGGCAAAAATGACGAACGTGGATGTGGAGTCAGCGATGTAAACATGACTGATGAATAATGAATGCGGAAGTGCGCTCGTTTTTTTGCGATTGTTTTAGGACTGTCAATTCAGTTGCCTAAATAAAATAAACAATAAATGTCAGAAAACGGTCAAACTACTCGCTCTACAAGCAAGTGTTTGCATGACTATATATTAAAAAAAGTAGAATAATATAAAAAGAAAAGATCAGTTTGCAATGTAAAGCAGCATTACGAGCTGTTTTTAACCTCTCAAAATGAATGGATGTGAATGAGACCGGAAGTTTCGAGCCAAAAAGATTTAAATGGCTGCGCCCACTTATACGCGGAAAATAAGGTGAATACTGGGTAATAGGATGAGTTTTGTTCGACCAGATCACTGGTAAATGAGACACATTCCTGTTCAAATCTGGCATTAAGTGAAGTTTAATTTTAAACTAAGTTCGAGGGGAGCATGTGCTTATGATTGACCCAGCTGGCCCACATTAGCTAATCATGATCTTCCAATCAAAGGATCCCAAGTCACTATATATATCCTCATTTCCTCTCTACAACTATGTTCGTCTGGAAGAACCCCCCCCCCCTCCCCCCCTTTCCACCTTTATCCAGAATGGGCGGCACAGTGGCCCAGTGACTAGCACTGTCACCTTACAGCAAGAATACCAATGGCGTCAGGTATTTCTGTGTGGAGTTTGCATGTTCTCCCCGTGTCCGTGTGGGTTTCCCCCGGGTTCCTCCCACCGTCCAAATATGCTCTATATTATACATAGAATAAGCCTAAATCTTTTTTCTAATGTCTTACTTTCAGGAAGTTCACCTTGGCCTCAGCAGCGGGGGAGTTTGAGATCGACCTGAGCTCAATTTCCCCTCACCCTGTGAAAGGTGGGAGCCCTGGGCCCGAGGATCCCTTGAGCTCAGGGCTCTCTCCCGGGACAAACAAGCTATGTGATAAATCATGAGCTAAGTGTGAACTCTTGAAAGGAGGTTAAAGTCAACTTTCGACCATGGTGTAGCTACTGTACTTCTCTGATCTTTTATTCTAATACCGCGAGAAAAAATAACAATCATGTGCCTTTTTTTCCAACGTTTGTATATTTTACAATACCAATTAAATACTTTATGAATACGTTTGTATGTTTGTAAAAGAGTGTGTATGGATGTTTCCCAGTGATGGGTTGCAGTTGGAAGGGTATCCGCTGCACAAAACATATGCTGGATAAGTTGCCGGTTCATTCCGCTGTGGCGACCCTAGTTTAATAAAGGGACTAAGCTGAAAAGAAAATGAATGAAAGAATGAATGAATGAAGCCACATTTTGTCTGTTGGGAATGTGGGTTCATGCCAAATTAGAAATATAACCTTCTTGGCTGCAGTTAGTGCAGTATGAAATATCCTACGTTGGTACATGTTTAAGTTAAGATCATAATCATCATTAAATAAAAGGTGGTTTGCCATCTCCAGGTTGGAGGAAAGTCCTTACCCCAGGTGAAGGAGTTCAGGTGTCTTGGGGTTTTGTTCACGAGTGAGGGAAGGATGGAACGTGAGATTGACAGGCGGATCGATGTACCGGTCCGTTGTGGTAAAGAAGGAGCTGAGCCGAAAGGCATAGCTCTCGATTTACCAGTCAATCTACAATCCTACTCTGACCTACGGTCATGAACATTGGGTCATGAGCGAAAGATCTCGTATACAAGCAGCCAAAATTAACTTCGTTTCACAGAGTGGCAGGGGGCACCCTTATAGATAGGGTCACCCGGAGGGAGCTCGGAGTAGAGCCGCTGCTTTAAGAGCCGAGGTGGCTCAGGTATCTGTTTCGGATGCCTCCTGAATGCCTACCTAGGGAGGCGTTCCAGGCATATCCCACTGGGAAGAGGCCTTGAAGACCCAGGACACACTGGAGGGACTATGTCTCTCGGTTGACCTGGGAAAATCTTGGGATCCCTCCGGAAGAGCTGGAGGAAGTGTTTGTAGAGGAGGGAAGTCTGGGATTCTCTTCTAAGACTGCTGCCCCCAAGACCCCGCCCCGGAAAAGCGGTAGAAAATGAATGAATGAATAAACAGATATTGGGGTATTCAGGAATAAACGTATCACAAGATTCTGATTTAATTTGAAAGGCCTTATCTCAAGAAGGTACTGCCTTCTTGAGCGAGGATCACCAGTAGAGCTCACGTGATCCTCTCTCAGCTTGCTCAGAGGTCTGTTGTATTCTCCGTGCTGTAGACCTACACAGACCTGCGTATACAGCAGGTCGCCACCCAGAGCGACAGGCAGCTACAAAGTCGCTGCTAGTGTGAATGAGGCATTATGCAACAGTGCTATGTTTATTCTGCGATAACCTCCTGAATGATCGGTGGCGTAGTTGGTAGAACGATCGCCTCAAAGCAAGAAGGTCACTGGTTGGAGCCCCGGCTGGGTCAGTTGGCGTTTCTGTGTGGAGTTTGCATGTTCTTTCCGTGTTCGCGTGGGTTTGCTCCAGATGCTCCAGTTTCCTCCACAGTCCAAAGACATGCGCTAGGTGAATTGAATAAGCTAAATTGTCCATAGTGTATGTGTGTGAATGCAAGAGTGTATGGGTGTTTCCCAGTACTGGGTTGCAGCCGGAGTGGTAAAACTTATGCTGGATAAGTTGGCGGTTCATTCCGCTGTAGTGATTTCATATTAATAAAGGGACTAAAGTGAAAAGAAAATGAATGAACATCCTGGATGTACTTTATCTCTAAGGTAACATGCAGGGACAGTCACTGACCTACTATTAACTCAACACATAAATCACCACTTTATTAACCCCAAACCTTTACCGTGACTGCAAACAGCCACAGATCAAACTCTGCTATGTACAAAGCATGAATAACAGCTGTGAATTTGTCACCAGAAGCAGAAAAAACTCTGCATTTTTCTACAAGCGCCTTCAAATGTGTGAACCACGCGAAAGCTTTAAGCTTTTACTGCACGACAGCAAATTTAAGGCTTTTCTCAGGCCAAAGAATTATGATCTAACATGTGGGTTATGGGATCGTTGTACTTTGTGTGTGTGTGTGTGTGTGTGTGTGTGTGTGTGTGTGTGGTATTAAGCATTAAGTAAAAAGTGATGTTTAACATAAACCATACCCAGCGGCTTGGACGCGGGCCGTAGGTGGGCTTACAGTCCAGACTGTTTCAATGAAGCACAGAGTAAAACATGCACTTCTCCACACATTTCTCCTTTTGTTTATGACAAGTGATGAAAGCTGCTCGCTTACAAAAAAAATCAGGGGGAAAAAAAGGATGTCAGCTATGTTTATTGAAACAATTTCTGTCAAGCCAACAGTTTTTGCTGGCAAGGCGCGGATTATTGTGGCAAATGTTCTTTACGTGCGTCCGCAAAACAAACCATGGAGATGTACGAACTATTATTATTTTTTTGGTGCTGCTTTGACCCAGACCACTTTCTTTTCTCTTTATTGGAGATTGCAGATTTCAATAGGCTGGAATGGGGTGGGCTTATCTAATGTTCTGTACCCTCTCAGGAAATGTACCAGCACCTAAAACTGAGCAAAGCAGCGGGACGCATTTGAAATGCAATCCAGACACACAGTTACAAAACTCTTTTTTGCCCCCTTCTTTCCCTCTTCCTTTTCTTGCGCTGAAACTCTTATTGAAAACAGCTCACTGTGGAAGTGTGAGTCTCGAATATTTGAGGTGAATATCTGGAAAACAAAACAAAACCCTTTACGTAGTAAAACAAAACCTAAACACTAAAACAAGGCGAAAGAAAAAACAGTAACAGAAAATTCCATAAAGCAAAATTCATTCATTCATTCATTTTCCTCAGACTTAGTCTCTTTATTCATCAGATGTCATCACAGTGAAATGAACCGCCAACTTATCTAGTATATGTTTTAAACAGCGGATGCCCTTCCAGCCTCAACCCAGTACTGGGAAACATGAAGCAAAATTGTAAGAGAAAATAAATAAAAATAAATAGATTTATATAAATAAACAAATAAAAGCCTAATTAAATTAAATTATATAAATGCATTTTAGGATATAAATTAAAATGTGAATCATAGTTTTGCTTAATTATTTATTTTTGGTCAAAAAATAAAACTGCGAAAAAGTTTAAAGAAATAAAGAATAAAGAAAAAAGTAAAAAGAATAAAGAAATGAAAGAAAACTAAGCACAACAAAGAAAAAATAAATAAAAATAATCTACTATAAATAAATAAACAAATAATATAAATAAACAAATAAAAGAAAAGAACAAAAAACAAAATCAAATTAAAACAAGCAGATACCAATGAAATTTGATTTGTTTTGTTTTGTTATTTGCTTTTTGCTGGGAAATAACTAAATATAAAAATAAAAATGAATAAACAGCAAAAACAACTAAAAGAATAAAGCTTAAATTAAAACTAGCATAACAAAGAGAAAATAATATAATATAAATAAAGAAATTTAAACAAGCAGAATCAAAATAAAATCAATAAAATCATCATCATATAGTTTTGCTCAGAAATAACAAAGATAAATAAATAAATGGTAAAACTAATCAAATAATAAAATCAGTAAATAATAATAATAATAATATAAGTAAACAATAACAAAAACAATAAACTAAATAAGCAAAATGTATCAAATTTAACAAAGTAAATGTTTACCAACAAACACACAAAAAATAAATTATATGAAAAAATAAACTGCAAAAAAATTCAAGACATGAAATAAGCCCAACAAAGAGAAAATTAATAAAAATAATTAAGTAAACACAAACAAACAAA